>NC_142107.1:25450000-25617500 GCF_056152115.1 Neolamprologus brichardi
AACCACAACAACAACAACCACAACAACCACAACAACCACAACAACAACAACAACCACAACAACAACAACCACAACAACAACAACAACCACAACAACAACAACAACAACCACAACAACAACAACAACAACCACAACAACAACAACCACAACAACAACAACAACCACAACAACAACAACAACCACAACAACAACAACAACAACAACCACAACAACAACAACAACCACAACAACAACAACCACAACAACAACAACCACAACAACAACAACAACCACAACAACCACAACAACCACAACAACAACCACAACAACAACAACCACAACAACAACAACCACAACAACCACAACAACAACCACAACCACAACCACAACAACAACAACAACAACCACAACAACAACCACAACAACAACCACAACAACCACAACAACAACAACAACAACCACAACAACAACCACAACAACCACAACAACAACAACAACCACAACAACAACAACAACCACAACAACAACAACAACAACCACAACAAAAACCACAACAACAACAACAACAACAACCACAACAACAAAAACCACAACAAAAACCACAACAACAACAACAACCACAACAACAACAACCACAACCACAACAACAACAACCACAACAACAACCACAACCACAACCACAACAACAACAACAACAACAACAACAACCACAACAACAACCACAACCACAACCACAACAACAACCACAACAACCACAACAACAACGACAACAACAACAACAACAACAACCACAACAACAACCACAACAACAACAACAACAACAACAACCACAACAACAACAACAACCACAACAACAACAACAACAACCACAACAAAAACCACAACAACAACAACAACCACAACAACAACAACCACAACCACAACCACAACAACAACAACCACAACAACCACAACAACCACAACAACAACCACAACCACAACCACAACAACAACAACAACAACAACAACGACAACCACAACAACAACAACAACAACAACAACAACAACAACAACAACCACAACAACAACAACAACAACCACAACAACTTATATCTGATTTAGTTTATGCACAAAGAAATGCTCGCCGTTCTCTGTAGCGCTCCATTAAGTATCCGGATGCTCCATCCTTCATTCAATTCAATTCAATTCAATTTTATTTATATAGCGCCAAATCACAACAAATGTCGCCTCAAGGCGCTTCATAGATACAGAGAAAAGCCCAACAATCATATGACCCCCTATGAGCAAGCACTTTGGCGACAGTGGGAAGGAAAAACTCCCTTTTAACAGGAAGAAACCTCCGGCAGAACCAGGCTCAGGGAGGGGCGGCCATCTGCTGCGACCGGTTGGGGTGAGAGAAGGAAGACAGGATAAAGACATGCTGTGGAAGAGAGACAGAGATTAATAACAGATTGATTCAATGCAGAGAGGTCTGTTAACACATAGTGAGTGAGAAAGGTGACTGGAAAGGAAAAACTCAATGCATCATGGGAATCCCCCGGCAGCCTACGTCTATTGCAGCATAACTAAGGGAGGATTCAGGGTCACCTGGTCCAGCCCTAACTATATGCTTTAGCAAAAAGGAAAGTTTTAAGCCTAATCTTGAAAGTAGAGATAGTGTCTGTCTCCCGAATCCAAACTGGAAGCTGGTTCCACAGAAGAGGGGCCTGAAAACTGAAGGCTCTCCCTCCCATTCTACTTTTAAATACTCTAGGAACAACAAGTAGGCCTGCAGAGCGAAAGCGAAGTTCTCTAATAGGGTGATATGGTACTACAAGGTCATTAAGATAGGATGGGGCCTGATTATTTAAGACCTTGTATGTGAGGAGCAGGATTTTGAATTCAATTCTGGATTTAACAGGAAGCCAATGAAGGGAAGCCAAAACAGGAGAAATATGCTCTCTCTTTCTAGTCCCTGTCAGGACTCTTGCTGCAGCATTTTGGATTAACTGAAGGCTTTTCAGTGAGTTTTTTGGACATCCTGATAATAATGAATTGCAGTAGTCCAGCCTGGAAGTAATAAATGCATGAACTAGTTTTTCAGCGTCACTCTGAGACAGGATATTTCTAACTTTAGAGATGTTGCGCAAATGGAAGAACGCAGTCTTACATATTTGTTTAATATGTGCGTTGAAGGACGTGTCCTGGTCAAAAATGACTCCAAGGTTCCTCACAGTGTTACTGGAGGCCAAGGTAATGCCATCCAGAGTAAGAATCTGGTTAGATACCATATTTCTAAGCTTTTCAGCGCCGAGTACAATAACCTCAGTTTTATCTGAGTTAAGAAGCAGAAAGTTAGTGGCCATCCAAGTCTTTATGTCTTTAAGACATTCCTGCAGTTTAACTAATTGGTGTGTGTTATCTGGCTTTATGGACAGATAGAGCTGGGTGTCATCTGCATAGCAGTGTAAATGTATGCTATGTCTTCTAATGATGCTGCCTAAGGGAAGCATGTATAATGTAAACAGAATTGGTCCTAGCACTGAACCCTGTGGAACTCCATAATTAACCTCAGTGTGTGAAGAGGACTCTCCATTTACATGCACAAATTGGAGTCTATTAGATAGATATGATACAAACCACTGCAGTGCAATACCTGTAATACCTACAGCATGTTCTAATCGCTCTAATAGGATATTATGGTCAACAGTATCGAATGCTGCACTAAGGTCAAGAAGGACAAGCACAGAGATGAGTCCACTGTCAGAGGCCATAAGAAGATCATTTGTAACCTTCACTAAAGCTGTTTCTGTGCTGTGATGAACTCTGAAACCTGACTGAAACTCTTCAAATAAACCATTCCTCTGCAGATGATCTGTTAGCTGTTTGACAACTACTCTTTCAAGGATGTTTGATATAAAGGAAGGTTGGAGATTGGCCTATAATTAGCTAAGACTGCTGGGTCTAGAGATGGCTTTTGAGTAAAGGTTTAACTACAGCCAGCTTGAAGGCCTGTGGTACATAGCTGATTATTAGAGATAGGTTGATCATATATAAGATCGAAGAATTAATCAATGGCAGGACTTCTTTGAGCAGTTTTGTAGGAATGGGGTCTAAAAGACACGTTGATGGTTTGGAGGAAGTAATTATTGAAGTTAACTCAGAAAGATCGATTGGAGAAAAAGAGTCTAACTTAACATCAATGGTACTAAGAGTAGCTGTAGATAATATTACATCTGTGGGATGATTATTGGTAATTTTTTCTCTAATGATAAAAATTTTATTTGTGAAGAAGTTCATGAAGTCATCACTAGTTAACGTTAAAGGGATGGTTGGCTCAAAAGAGCTCCGACTTTTTGTCAGCCTGGCTACAGTGCTGAAGAGAAACTTGGGGTTGTTCTTATTTTCTTCAATCAGTGATGAGTAGTAAGCTGTTCTGGCTTTGCGGAGGGCTTTCTTATAAAGCAACAAACTATTTCTCCAGGCTAAATGATGATCCTCTAAATTTGTGACACGCCATTTCCTCTCCAGATTACGAGTCATCTGCTTTAGGGTACGTGTTTGAGAATTATACCACGGGGTCAGGTACTTCTGATTAGAGACCTTAGTTTTCACCGGAGCTACAGTATCCAGAGTCGTACGTAGTGAGGAGGTGAAATTATTAACAAGATAATCGACCTCTGTTGGGGTAGCGTTCAGATAGCTGCTCTGCTCTGTGTTGGTACAGGGCATTGACGATGATAACAGTGGCTGGATTATGTTCTTAAACTTAGTTACAGTGCTTTCAGAAAGACATCTACTTTGATAAAGTCTACTCTCCACTGCTGTGTAATCAATTATTGTAAATGTAAATGTTATCAAGAAATGATCAGACAGGAGAGGGTTTTCAGGAAACACTGTTAAATGTTCAGTTTCTATGCCATATGTTAAAACAAGATCTAGAGTGTGATTAAAGTGGTGGGTGGGTTCTTTTACATTTTGAGAGAAACCAATTGAGTCTAACAACAGATTAAATGCCATGTTGAGGCTGTCATTTTTAGCATCAACATGGATGTTAAAATCACCCACAATAATTATTTTATCTGAGCTCAGAACTAAATTAGATATAAAGTCTGAGAAATCAGACAGAAACTCAGTGTAAGGCCCAGGTGGACGATAGATGATAACAAGTAAGACTGGTTTCTGAGTTTCACAGCTGGGGTGGACAATGTTAAGCATCAGGCTTTCAAATGAATTAAAAGTCTGTCTTGGTCTTTCATTAATTAATAGACTGGTGTGAAAAATTGCTGCCACACCGCCCCCTCGACCTGTGCTTCGAGATTTCTGGTAGTTAGAATGACTCGGGGGTGTTGATTCATTTAAACTAACATAATCATCCTGCTGCAACCAGGTTTCTGTAAGGCAGAGTAAATCAATTTGTTGATCAATTATTAAGTCATGTACTAACAGAGACTTGGAGGAGAGAGACCTAATATTTAATAATCCACATTTCACTGTTTTACTCTTTGGTTCAGATGTGGATACTGTATTGTTCTTTCTTTGTAATTGTTTATGTTGTTTGTTGCTGGTTTTTAGTTTGTTTTTTGTCTTTTTGGAAGCTGACACAGTCTCTATGGAGATGGGTTTTTGGGGGGGTAGCAGGAGGAGAGAAGCTGCAGAGAGGCGTGTAAGACTGCAACTCTGCTTCCTGGTCCCAACTCTGGATAGTAGTGTACACAGTACTGTAATACTGTGTACAGTACTGTATTTACTACTGTAAAGAGAATAAAGGGCAGTGAGAAATTCAGCAACCGAATGTGGCTGAAAATAAATGTCAGTATTTTCTTCTTCAGTTAAATGAAACACGGTGTGTGTTGGATTACTGCTGTAGACGTTTACATGCCTGTACATTTATATATATGCTTTATTTTTTTAGCTAAGTTTATCTACAGCATTAGATCATATTTCCTGCTAGATGCATTTAACAAAGATCAGCCTGTTTATGGCTCTGACGTCTTTTATATATGACTTCAAACAGTTATGATAACACATGTTTTTCTCACCCAGCAAAGAAATATTTGCTATACAATGAATCACAGCTTGTGATAAGCCTTTTAAGCTTTCAGGTTGAGGCATCAATACAGTAAAGGAACAACATGTGTCTCTTTCATAGATAATTCATCCGTTTATAAGCTGTAAGAGATATTTGCCTTTGAGATAAAGAAGATATCAAACGATATGAAATGTAAATACTGAAGCTCAGTATTTGAAATTTAAGTTTCACTGCTGTCATTTTTTAAAATAAATACATTTATTACTACAATGAATGTTAACGTTGACCTGTGTCGGCGACCTGAGCTTCGTGTTGTAGACCAGAGCTCTGGGCTACAATGAAACCTTACTGTTAGGACCTCCAAGTCTGTAGTTATCTTCATCATCAGTTAGAGCCCCTCCTCATCCTTTTCTTCTTCTTTGGTGCAACCCTGTAAATTCAGGATTCCCCTTTGGCCCCTCCCCTTTCCTACAATCCCCCTGTGGGAGAGGTCGGTGTCATTTCTTGTCCTGCACTAATAATATCTTTATCCACCCTGAGTTTTAGTTCACTATTGTCATCATTGCACCTGTCTTTGCTAAATGCTGTGAGTGTGGTACGTGTGTGCTGTGTATAGGCGCTGAAAGTGAAAGTGGTGAAAGTCAGAGTCCTAGATGAGTCAGTAGGCTCCTCTCAGCCCCCTGTACTTTCACTTTCAGGGTATAAAAAGAGGACTGCTTAGTAACACAGCTACACCGGGAGGACGACCCATGTGGACACTGCTTATTGCTTTTATCTGAACTCATCGCATTATTGTAAGTCAATCTTTCATTGTTTGATATTTTAAAATTAATTTTTAAAATTTAGTGTTGTACGTACATCTTCCTCTGATTCACTGCATTTTCTAACGCAGGGGTTTAGACTGTGGGAGCCTCACTGTGATTGTTGAAACAGAATCTGAACTTTGTAATCTGTACACAGTACTGTAATACTGTAATACTGTACACAGTACTGTAATACTGTACACAGTACTGTAGTACTGTAATACTGTAATACTGTGTACAGTACTGTAATACTGTGTACAGTACTGTATTTACTACTGTAAAGAGAATAAAGGGCAGTGAGAAATTCAGCAACCGAATGTGGCTGAAAATAAATGTCAGTATTTTCTTCTTCAGTTAAATGAAACACGGTGTGTGTTGGATTACTGCTGTAGACGTTTACATGCTTGTACATTTATATATATGCTTTATTTTTTTAGCTAAGTTTATCTACAGCTTTAGATCATATTTCCTGCTAGATGCATTTAACAAGGATCAGTCTATTTAAGGCTCTGACTTCTTTTATATATGACTTCAAACAGTTATGATAACACATGTTTTTCTCACCCAGCGAATATTTGCTATACAATTAATCACAGCTTGTGATAAGCCTTTTAAGCTTTCAGGTTGAGGCATCAATACAGTAAAGGAACAGCATGTGTCTCTTTATATTTGCCTTTGAGATAAAGAAGATATCAAATGATATGAAATGTAAATACTGAAGCTCAGTATTTGAAATTTAAGTTTCACTGCTGTCGTTTTTTAAAATAAATACATTTATTAATACAATGAATGTTAACGTTGACCTGTGTCGGCAACCTGAGCTTCGTGTTGTAGATCAGAGCTCTGGGCTACACTATACAGCCGCTCACTCCGGCCCTCACAGCCGAGTCCTTCAGTGCAGCTCCTGAACTGAGACACAGCTGCAGCTACTGCACCAATTATCTGAAGGCAGGATGTGTCCACAGTGCAGAATTGTTGATGTGAAAGAAAAACCTCCTCACGTCTGAAGGCTCAGTCGTTTTGTTCTTCTGCTTGCAGACGTCATGGGTGCTTCTGACTCTCGAGAGTGTAAAGTTGTCTTTAGGAATGACAGCAGGAACTACACGCTGCACAACCCCAGGTGACTCCTTACTCAAACACAACTAATCAATCATTTCATCTGCTGGTTAGTTCAAAGTGCTTCACAGATCATTGACATGCTGTTAATAACAGAACTATTGAGCAGATTAAAAATAGAGACATGAACGACATGACTAACAGAGACCAATATAAAGCATGTTAGGGGTGTTCGTTATGATGATCACAGCCATCGATCAGAAGCATCAGTGTTACGGTTTTTCTCGTTCGCCTTGGAGCAGCTCTCAGTTTCTCCTTACACACACTCGCCTGTGCAAAACACACTCCAGCAATCAAAACTTTTATCCTATTAGTCATGAAAACTCAGTCAATCACTTCATCTCTGATCTCTGAATTCACATCCTTTCATTACATTTTTGAGACTTTTATCAAAACTTTTCTGGAAAAATATTGTCCTCATGTAGAAAAGTGTGACACAAAAACAAAAGGTTTGTATGTAAAATCTAATTACTGTTTGTTTTACCTAAAACTCTTCTTAGAACGTGTTTATTTTAATTCACTGCTGTTACATGTGTTGCTATGTTTGCTCTTTCATACACGTCTGAATAAAGTTTGAAGGGATTTGATTGAAATACAAACAGTGCTGAGGAAAGTGTGAGATCTGTGTTCAGATGAGAAGCATACTGAGAAATATGTTGATGCACATATTTCACACAATAGTGAATAATGACTGATGTGAGAACTGTGAGTGGTGTTCAGGGCGGGGCTCTAGACTAACTATTTGCCACGGTTGCAGTGGTGCACCTACATTTTTTTCTTAGGCGCACCACACAAACGTTTGGCGCACTCAGATTTTTCAGCCACATCGCTTCACAGTTTATCGAACGCTGCACTAAGGTCAAGAAGGACAAGCACAGAGATGAGTCCACTGTCAGAGGCCATAAGAAGATCATTTGTAACCTTCACTAAAGCTGTTTCTGTGCTGTGATGAGCTCTGAAACCTGACTGAAACTCTTCAAATAAACCATTCCTCTGCAGATGATCTGTTAGCTGTTTGACAACTACTCTTTCAAGGATGTTTGATATGAAAGGAAGGTTGGAGATTGGCCTATAATTAGCTAAGACTGCTGGGTCTAGAGATGCTTTTTGAGTAAAGGTTTAACTACAGCCAGCTTGAAGGCCTGTGGTACAGGCTGAAGGCCTCTCATCCGAGACGCTTCATAAGTTCAAGGAGGATCAAATGTTTATTTATCCAAATATGTCAAAAAGCCAAACACTACTATTTTTTTATAAACATTGTGGGAAATTTGGTAAATCTTTTTGTATATCAGGATGTGATATGGAAAGTGTCGTGTTGGAAGTATTTATACTGCGTGACTGTTAAATGTTTGCTCTGCAGTCTTTGTGGCAACCAAACATTTTCTGTTAATCCAAAGTAACCCTGGTACACGCCTGCCTCATCACCGCTGCCCTTCATTTCAAAATTGACATATTCATTGCGATGTCTCTTGTTTCTCTGTCCAGAATGCATTTGGAGAGTGGACAATATGACACTGCCATGCCTTCAACACTGCGCACTTCTGAATATGGCAGCGCTGCGTTTTCTAAGACGGGTGGCGCAGCGCGTGGATGTGTTGGAGTCGTCACCTACGATCTTTACAATGAATCTACAAAGCGAGCTGATAAGAAAATCGCTGTCATGTTCTCTGTTCCTTTCGATTATGGCCTGTACTACATCTGGCATGGAATCGGAGTCTTTACCATCGACAAACAATGTAATTCTTCTCTGTTTAACACTATGCATAACGATGAACAGCAAGGGTTTGTCAGAGGAAGAGCTGAGGGTCCCACTCTTACTTACAGAGATAATGATGTTACCCTTACCTCCACCATCACAAACTGTAGTCAAGCGACTATGACAGTGGAAGTGCGCAACCGACAGTAGACAGTCTAATAATGGAGAAAACAGAGTGACGGGTTTCTGTTTTGTTCTTTGGTATAACCTTCAGACGATCTTTTGTTTTTAGTGGTTTATCAAGACAAAGAACATTAAAGTGGAAATTAAAATGACATCGGCATTAAAACTAGGAGGTCAGTGATATAGAAGCTCACTCAGCACAATACGTCAGAATTCACAACTTATTGTCCAAAAAGTGACAAATATAACCCTGAGCACAGTTTGAGTGAAGACCCATTAGATGAGTATTGTATGTAAGTTTGATTCTATTCAAACCAATAGTGTGGGAGAAGAAGCAGGTCTGGTGTAATCGTGAAACAGAAAACAATCATCAACAATGAAGGAAATTTGGATCTTCTGTAATGTGGAAGTCTGGTCCACAGTTTGGGCCTGACATTAACTGCTAAACAGTGAAGAGGAGTTAAAACAGGAATTTGGGAAAGAGTGTTTTAAATTATTCCTATGATTCAATTGTTTCATGCAGAAATAAACTCACACTTACATACAACAAAAACTATGTGATGGTTTGTCTGCAGATCACTGAACATGAACAATAAAGATATCTGACGTTACGATCCCTCAGCCACTCCTGTGCTTCATTAACTGATCATAATGACGTTTCATTATTACTGGGTTGAATATTCAACCAAATAATATATTTGTTTAAATGTCGGAAGATAAAAGAAAAAACTGCGTCTTCAGGTAGATACACAAAATACTTGATGTCTCACAATTCAAAGCAGTGTATGTGTTCAGTGTAGCAGCTTTGTTGAACCACCAGAGGGCATCAGTACTTTTCTGTGACAGCTCCAACTTGTCAGCTAAACACAGCCCCTGAGATTCACTTAAGCATTCCTAAAAACCAAAATCTGGACTTTGGTTTCTCAGTCAGTAAGACAATAAATAAATCAAACAGGCAACATGTTTTATTTATCTTAAGCAAGAGTTCTGTGAATGCTCAAAAGAGATTTCAGTCCCACAGGATTAACATATTATACTTCTCTTATATTTAACTAGTCGCACAAATTAGAAAGTGAAGCTAAAATCTCAGCTCACTGATAAGAACTACTCCCCAAAGACTTAATGTCATAATGTAATTCATTTGAAGTGTAGACAGAATATAATCACCAGATAATTCAACCTCACCTCAATCAATCAATTTCTTAATAAACACACTTAAACAACACTCTGAGGTGGGAAAAGCTGACTTTTACAACAGAATTTATTTGTTTCTCAAATAAAAAACTGCCTTCAAAGAACACTCGCAGATTATTTGCAACAGGAGTTCTGGACTTTTCCAGAGGGCCAAGGTCATCCTTAAGAGAAGGACGAGGGTCTAAAGGTCCAGATACTACAATCTCTGTTTTGTTTTTATTTTTTTGATCATTTATATTCAAAAATGTAATGCCAACCATGATTTTATATTGTCAAGACAGCAAAGACAAGACAAGACAAAAAAAAACAGGCTCCATAAATGCTAAAGAGGTAAGTATTTATCAGTTGCAGTAGATAGAAATAGATAGAAAATAAACTGTAGGAAACCAAAACAGAAGAAAGAAGAAGAGAAATAACAATTTAACATAAACCAGTGACACACTCCAGGGCCTGATCAGCCCTGGCAGGGCCTCTTTGGATGAGGGTGTCTAGTGATAATGGCCGAAACACCCGATGAATCCAAGGTCCACTGATGATGTGTCCCAAATTTAAAATGATAATCTAGATCTAATCCCTAAACCTAACCAAGGAAGGAAAATGGCAGATTAGCCTGGGTAAAAGACCGAAAGTTGAGGCACACAGCAATGTGTGTTTCTGGGCTGCCTTTCCTCATAACAGCCATCCCTCAAGAGTCTCTCCATTTAAAGCAATGCATTATCAGGGACTGTAACATCTAGTCCTTTAACTGAATTTTTTAAGAGGAAAGTAGATTTGAGAATCATTGGCGTAACAGTGAAATGAGATTCTGATTCTGAAAATAGAACCTATATGGGAGCATGTAAAGGAAGAAAATGCTGGACCAAGGATATATCCTTTAGGCACTCTGCATTAAAGGGGGTTGGATGTGGATGAAGAGCCACCAAACCTGACAGAAAAACTGTCAAGATTGGTGCTGGTTAAATAAGATTTAAAACATTCAAGCGCAGTTCCTTTAATACCCACAGGGTTCTCAGGTCTAGACACTAGAATACCATGATCTGTTGTATCAAATGCAGCATTCAGGTCTAAAAGCACTAAAATAACAGAGTTCCAGAGTCAGCAATTAATACAAGATCAATAAAATCTTTTAAAAGCACAGTTTCAGTGCTATGTAGTGCTTTGAAACCAGACTGAAGTGTTTCAGAGATGAGAGGAAAAAAAGGCTAAGAAATTCAGTTCAACTGACAAATTGTTACTTGAATTATAAAGATAAACATACATTTAAAAGAAAATGGTAAAGACACCCACTTGTGTGACTCAGAGGTCACTAAAATCAATATTGAATCGGTGTGCAACTTTGCCAAAACAATGTGGGACTCTGTAGTTTTCTCTGGTCCCCTCCCCAATCAGACCAGGAGTGACATGTTTAGCCGCATGTTCTCCTTAAATTGCTGGCTGTCTGAGTGGTGTCCCAGAAACGATGTGGGCTTCATAGATAATTGGCAAACCTTCTGGAGGAAACCTGGTCTTGTTAGGACAGACGGCATCCATCCCACTTTGGATGGAGCAGCTCTCATTTCTAGAAATATGGACAAATTTATTAAACCCCCCAAAACATGACTATCCAGAGTTGGGACCAGGAAGCAGAGTTGCAGTCTTACACGCCTCTCTGCAGCTTCTCTCCTCCTGCTACCCCCCCATAAACCCATCTCCATAGAGACTGTGTCAGCTTCCAAAAAGACAAAAAACAAACTAAAAACCAGCAACAAACAACTTAAACATAAACAATTACAAAGAAAGAACAATACAGTATCCACATCTGAACCAAAGAGTAAAACAGTGAAATGTGGATTATTAAACATTAGGTCTCTCTCCTCCAAGTCTCTGTTAGTACATGACTTAATAATTGATCAACAAATTGATTTACTCTGCCTTACAGAAACCTGGTTGCAGCAGGATGATTATGGTAGTTTAAATGAATCAACACCCCCGAGTCATTCTAACTACCAGAAACTTCGAAGCACAGGTCGAGGGGGAGGTGTGGCAGCAATTTTTCACACCAGCCTATTAATCAACCAAAGACCCAGACAGACTTTTAATTCATTTGAAAACCTGATGTATATCCATATTCACCCTAGCTGGAAAACTCAAAAAAAAGTCTAACTGGGAGGCTAAACTGGAGCTAACTGATTAAAAACAGCATCCTGCACACACGTGAATTTAGTTACTACTTACACAATTAAATCAGACTAAAGCTAACTTATATTTTATGATTATTATCTTTTAATTCCCCTCTGAAATGTAATTAATTTACGATAAGCTTGGTATTTTTATTTGCTACGAGTGAGAATTTGAATTTTCAAAGGGGGGGGACTGCAGTGAAAATAAAATGTGGCATTTTAAGTTCATGTGCATTCATCAGTGTTTTAACAGAGGGGGTTAAGTTCTGTACTTGTACCTCTGCATGCTGCATGTTGCATGAAACAGAAACTCGCGGTTAAGATGCCTGAGACGAGCTCTTGCAGTTCACCCCAAGCTGATAAATATCAGCCTCTTGTACAGGAACAGTTGTGTAAAGCCCCTCCTCCTCAGCCTTTTTGGGTTCACCGCCTGTTTGCAGTTTGCCTTCTTGTTGTACAGACTCCAATCTCTGTTTGAAGATGTAATTAAAACTCAGAAAGACTCCTGCTCCCTTTTGGAGTCAGACTCAAGTGGTCACTAGGGGAGTTTCATTTTTGAGTCATAAAAGACTCAATGAAAACATGGCTTCCAGATTAATTTAACCAAAACTCTGAGCAGAGCCTGCTCTGAACTAGGTCAAGTGTTCAGTATAGGTTACCATGGTGATCTGATAAATTAAAAGACATTCACCTTGTGAGACTGACAACTCTGACTTTAATCTGTGTTAACCCATTAACCCAGCTTCATGGTACAGCCCTCAGGGCAGCAGCTTCAACTGTTTAACCACAGTGCACATACAGGGCTCGTCCCAGAGAGGAAGGCAAGCTAGTTCAGGTTCAGCTGTAAAAACTAAAATGAGAGAGGAGGGCCTGAAACACAGGACCAAAATCAGAGGAAGATTATTCTGTCCATTATTCTTTATGGTTATTTATGAACTTTTCCTGTCATCATGTTGTCTTGATGAGCTGCTTGTCTCAGTCCTCAGGTGTGCGCTGAGGGGGCGCAGAGATGTTTAGACAGGAAATGTAAGGCACACTTTACAAAGGTTACAGGCGGTGAAATACAGCTGTGATGTTTTGCATCTGTAGGAGTGCAACACTCATGAAAGAGGAAGTACTGCACGCTTGTGAAGCAGAGCATAAAAAGGTTGAAGAGAAGTGAGGAACAAAGTGAAGAAACTGACGTGTTGAAAACACATGAGGTATACTGGCATAAAAACAAAGGTGCTGGTGCAATCCAACTGTCCGTTTACTGGCGTCTAAGGACAGGACAGACATTTTAAAGATGACCAGAACTGAGTGGTGATGGATACAATGAAGACCCACACCCTGCTGTACAGGAACATCCACACTGCATGGAAAATACATAATATTCCACACCCTGAGGCCTGCAAACACACTGAATGCCGAGTCCTTCTCCACGTGTGGAAACATAGTTACACACATCACAAACACGTGGCTGCAAACCATGGTGTTTCATTGCTTTAAGAACATGCTGTGTGAAAATTGGACTCATACCCATAAAACCTCACCCTGTGGTTACAAAGCAAGTGGCACCTCAGGAAATGACAGCTACACAGTTCTTTCAGTTTTACAGAGCAGAGCACATTTGTGAAGAAGAAAAAACACAAACAGGGCGTGTTAAACCGTCCTGAACATGCTAATCTGGCACACAGCAAATACCACATGTCAGCAGGAAGAGATCACAATCTGCACAGTTAGCCAGGGTTAATACAGAGACACTGTTTCAAATGACTTCCCAACATTTTGTGAGTATGGAGCAATCTGTGCTTAACACATAACACAGAAAGAGAAGGAAGTAGGTAACACAATCACTGATTCACAAACATCCAAACAAAGGCTTCAGGCATCTGTTTTGCAGCCTCGTGACCTGAATGCATGAATTCTGCTGTCTACCAAAACATCCTGAAGGAGAATATCTGGCCATCAGTTCATGACTTCACTCAGACGCACCTCTGAAAAGCAAAATGAGCGGCCTAGTCCAGACCTGAATTTGACTGAGATGTTGTGGCATGATTAAAAAGGCGGTTCATGCTGGAAAATCCTCCAACGTGGCTGAATTACAACAATTTGGCAAAGATGAGTGGGCCAGAAATCCTCCACAGTCCTGTAAAAGACTCCAGGTAGCCAGTTAATGCAAATGCTCGAATGCAGTTGTTGCTGCTAAGAGAGGCCCAACCAGTCATTGTATTTAGGAGGCAATCACTGTTTCACACAGGGTCATGTAGGTTTGGTTTATTTTCCCCTCAATAAAAAACATGTTCATTTAGAAGCTGCATTTTGTGTTTACTTGTGTTATCTTTGTCTAATATTTAAATTTGTTTGATGATCTGAAACATGTAAGTGTGACAAACATACAAAAAAAGCAGGAACTCAGCAAGGATGCAAATACTTTTTCACACCAGTGTAAGTCCTGTTTTTAAATCAGATATTGGTCTTTGCATGTGAAACGTGCTGCAAAACAAACTAGGCTGTTATCTAAAGGCTGCATGAAAATACTCAGCAGTTTAGGTTTGCAGTACTGTGATGGATTTAAAATAAAGAGCAGTGTGTGATTGGTGCACAGTGGTTATCGTGTTCACAGTCACAGTTAGGGTTCATCAAGTGTAGCGTGATGAGTTTGGGGTGGGGGGCTGTAGCTCAACAGGTAAAGCAGGTCACCAAAAAAATGACTTCCAAGTCTCTGTTAGTACATGACTTAATAATTGATCAACAAATCGATTTACTCTGCCTTACAGAAACCTGGTTGCAGCAGGATGATTATGTTAGTTTAAATGAATCAACACCCCCGAGTCATTCTAACTACCAGAAATCTCGAAGCACAGGTCGAGGGGGAGGTGTGGCAGCAATTTTTCACACCAGCATATTAATCAACCAAAGACCCAGACAGAGTTTTAATTCATTTGAAAGCCTGATGCTTAACCATATTCACCCTAGCTGTAAAACTCAAAAAAACTTTTTTTGTTGTTGTTGCTGTGTTGTTGTTGTTTGTAAAATCACACTGGATCATTTCCCTACATATGGCACAGAAACTGAATATTTTCAGTATTTCCTGAAAACTGAGGAGAAAAAATTCCATTCCAAATCACGTTTAAATTTACGATAAAGGTTTACACGGCGGTGAGTAATAGATTTCGTCACAGTAGACGTCGTTCTAAAAGTGCTGTAACTAAGTTTATAATTCTTATAGGATATAATTCCTTCATTGATATTCAATGCCATGCGCCAGCACAGTGCAGGGAAGCTACCTGAACTCTACCTCCACAGAGGTCGATTATCTTTTTAATAGTTCAACATCTACACTGCATATGACTCTGGACACTTTAGCTCCTCTGAAGAATAAAACTCTCAAATCAGAAGTATTTGACTCCCTGGTATAACCCTCAAGGACACACCTTGAATCAGAAAAACTACAAGCTGGAGCAGAAATGATGTCTCTGGTGATGGCCAGAGGGGCTGATGGCGCGATATGGCAGCCTCGCTTCTGTCAGTCTGCCCCAGGGCAGCTGTGGCTACAACCGTAGCTGCCTCCACCAGTGTGTGAATGCGAGAGCGAATGAATAGTGGCATTGTAAAGCGCTTTGGGTGCCTTGAAAAGCGCTATATAAATCCAATCCATTATTATTATTATTATGTCTCAGTAATTCAAAAGAACTTTATGTAGCCTGGATTGATAGGAAAGCCCTCAGTAACCATCTCGTAACACGTAACATATATACAGATACTTTCAATGCTACTGATATGTTTTAGACTCTTTTTCTCCATCTATTTTCTTCTACTTGTCCAGGGCCATGTCACAGGAGTATAAGCCTAAGGAGAGGAGTCCAGACATCCCTCTCCTTAGGCACCTCCTTCAGCTTATCCTTGGGAACACGAGGACATTTCCAGGCCAGCCAAGAGACATAATCTCTCAAGTGTGTCCTGGGTCTGCCCTGGGGCCTCCTTCCAGTCGGACATGCCTAGAAAATCTCACACAGGAGACACCAGGAGGCATCCTTATCAGATGCCCGAACCACATCAACTGGCTCCTTTCAATAGCGAGGAGTATCTCACCTGGTTTCTCTAAAGGAGAGACCAGCCACTCATTGGAGAAAGCTCATTTCCACCCTTTGTATCCACGATGTAATTCTTATACTTTTGGTAACTACCCATACGTGAGGATGAGGATGTAGATCGACCGGTAAATTTTGACCTCTGCTTCACCATTCAGGTCTCTCTTTACCACGACAGACTGGTATGTCTCGGTCCGTCCAGTCCAAAAACTTCAATTTTTATTTCAATTTTATTTATACAGCTCCAAATCACAACAACAGCTGCCACAATACAAAGAAAAAAGAGAAGACCCCAACAATCATATGACCCCCTATGAGCAAGCACGTTGGTGACAGTGGGAAGGAAAAACTTCCTTTTAACAGGAAGAAACCTCCAGCAGAACCAGGCTCAGGGAGGGGCGGGGCCATCTGCTGTGATTGGTTGGGGTGAGAGAAGGAAGACAGGATAAAGACATGCTGTGGAAGACAGATATTAATAACAGATATGATTCAGTGCAGAGAGGTCTGTTAATACATAGTGAGTGAAGACGAAACACCCAGTGCATCATGGGAATCCCCCGATTCCCCGGCCAATGAAGGGAAGCCAATACAGGAGAAATCTGCTCTCTCTTTCTAGTCCCTGTCAGGACTCTTGCTGCAGCATTTTGGATTAGCTGAAGGCTTTTCAGGAAGTTTTTAGGACTTCCTGATAATAATGAATTACAGTCGTCCAGCCTGGAAGTAATAAATGCATGAACTAGTTTTTCAGAGTCACTCTGAGACAGGATATTTCTAACTTTAGAGATGTTGCACAAATGGAAGAAAGCAGTCTTACATATTTGTTTAATATGTGCGTTGAAGGACATGTCCTGGTCAAAAATGACTCAGTTAATCCAAAATGCTGCAGCAAGACTACTCACAGGGACCAGGAAGGAAGAGCAGATTTTGCCTGCATTTGTCTCTCTGTTAAATCCAGAATCAAATTTAAAAACATCCACATCATATATAACATCTTGAATAACCAGGCCCCATCTTATCTTAAAGACCTCATAAGTAGGGCTGTCAATGTCAACGCGTTAATGTGTAATCATGATTAACGCGATTAAAACTTTTTAACGCATTTAACCCATCTGGAGCACAGACAACAAGCTTTGGACAAAATCTTGAGTCATTCTGTGCTCCAGATGGGTTAATCGTGATGGCAGATTAATCTGCATTAACGCATTAAAATTGACAACCCTACTCATAAGATATGATCACCCCATTAGAGCACTTTACTCTCCAACTGACCTCAGTTTTCAGGCCCCTCTTCTGTGGAACCAGATTCAATTTGGATTCAGGAGACAGACACTATCTCTACTTTTAAGATTAGCCTTCAAACTTTTTTTTGATAAAGCATATAGTTAGGGCTGGACCAGGTGACCCTGCTTCAATAATGCTGCAAAAGATCTGGGCTGCTGGGGATTCCCCTGATGGACGGAGCACTTCTTCTCTCACCTGTTTTCACTCACTATGTGTTAACAGACCTCTCTGCATTGAATCATATCTGTTATTAATCTCTGTCTCTTTTCCACAGCATGTCTTTATCCTGTCTTCCTTCTCTCACCAACCAATCACAGCCCCGCCCCTCCCTGAGTCTGCTGGAGGTTTCTTCCTGTTAAAAGGGAGTTTTTTCTTCCCACTGTCGCCAAAGTGCTTGCTCATAGGGGGTCATATGATTGTTGGATTTGTCTCTTTTTTCTTTGTCTTGTGGAAGCTGTTGTTGTGATTTGGAGCTGTATAAATAAAATTTGGTACTTTATAAATAAAAATGAAATAAATTGATTATGGAACTTTTTATATTTTTTTTTCTTTGGTGCCCATTAACAACAAAGAAATTAGAACTAACTAAAGTTTATAAGATGCTTATATTAAAACAGAAAATGTAGCATTTAGTCACCAAAGGCAGCGTAATGGTTTGCTCTTCTTTCTCTTGTCAAAGACATTAGCTCCATTCCTCTATGCGCTTTGAAATGGACAAGCTAAAGGTCTGGTTGTAGGTCAATAGCTGACTCAACTTAAATTTATCTGTTAATTCAATGTCAATTATCTAGCATCACAGATTTTAAGAACGTGGTATTACTTACTGTATAACTACTAATTTTATAACTAATTCAGTTATAAAATGTTAGGCGAACAATAGAAAATGTGCTAATTCAACATTAATCAAGTTGACGTTTTTACAGTGTGGGTAATCCTGCTGCACAAAAAAAATACTTCCTCTATCCCGCTGTGGCTAAACGGTCAAAATGCCAGGTTCAGCATCCTGGAAAGTTCTCGTTCCAGATTGCCTTTTCGATACTCAAACATGATTTTACTGTAAGAGAGGGAGCTTCCCCGATTCCTCCAGTCGTCAAACTTTTGTTTGGTTCTATCGTTTGCTGCGCACGGATATTTTGGTTTCTGGTTTCTGAGAAGTCGGCTCATTGGCAAGCAGACGAAAGTCGAACGTCATTAAGGGGAGGACGCGGCACACTGCTGAATATAAAGATGGCAAACTGTTCAACGACATCAACGACACACTGCACAAAGGACAACGATGGGCGGTACGTACATTTTACATTTCATACAGGTTGTAAATAAACCAGCAGAGCATTTCTGTTCTTTCTTATTACGTTTTCATGTGTTATTAACAGCAGTACTAACAACATAAACGTCTCATCTGTAACAGAGAAAGCTACACTTACACAGTCCAACACTCCCCGTTTAGTCTCCGAGCTCGCTGGTTTTTAAAATAGTTTATCAGACGCCGCATTACATCAAAGGTCACTCGGCTTTTTAATCGCCTTCATTTGTTGCTTCTTTCATATAATTTAATATTGTAATAATTTCTTGATTACTTGTGTAAGTGTGTAACATGTAGAGATTTGTCTTTTTTCTAAATTGAATCCTGAACAGTTCTCAGTTAATCTGACGACATGAAATAATAGAAAAGTTGTTATTTGCAGTCATTGCTGAGTGCAGCTTACATCATCACCTAAAACTTTATCATCTATAAAATAGTAATGTTATTACATTTAATATCATTTTGACTAAATTGAGCTTTTAAATAATTGTGGCAAAGTTCTGCTGAGCAGCTTGACAGAAAGGCTTCAGGTGGAAACTGCTCCAGATTTGTGTCGTTTTAGCCATTTAAGTCAGAAAATCCTAATGTAGATCTGCTGGATCTGTTGAAATATGCAGTGTGTACCATAATACAATTAATAATTGTACACATTTGGGGTTTTAACATATTTAACAATTCTCTTTATAGGGTCCCAGGGGAGTAAACCAGAAGGTAGGACAAACGTCTTATGCAGCTCCTATAAGTGACATTAACATAAAAAGCAGCTTTCTGGGCATTAATGCATTAATATACCTGCTTTTAATTAAACGCCTGCCCTTCACCGGACCAACGATTACTGCAGTACACAATGAAACAGCAAAGTTACTTTATGAAGTAAATTTTCTGAAAATGAAAACATTCAACTGTACAAATGGTCAACAGACACGCTGCTATCATATTTATCTGAAGTGTTTCTGAACTTTGAATTTATCAGCGAGACACCATAAAACTAAGATGGGGAAGTGTGGGAGTAAAATGGGACTGACTGTGGTTTACATGAAAGCTAATGAGTCTATAATGCTGATAATTAAGATAATAAAAACATCTGAAAGTTAATTTCTTTGCAAAGTCAGTAAAACAAATGCAAGCTGGGAACAATCGAAGCGTCATTCAAACATCAGCTGTTGTTCAGACTGAGTGCTGCAGGGCTGATATGTAATTGTAATGATAATGAAGCACGTAATGTAAATTCTCCAACAGCGCCAGAGGAGCTCAGGATCGTGCTCATTGGAAAGACTGGAGCTGGGAAAACTTCAATCATGAACACATTCCTGGGAAAAGCTGCTGTGACGAAGAGCTCGTTTGCCTCAGATGAAGCGCCGTGCACAACCGAGACGGCGCCGTTTGGAAACCAAAGACTGGTTTTAGCTGATACTCTCGGCCTGTGCCACACCAGGAAATCTAAGGAGGAGGTGCTGAGTAAGATCATTGCATCCACCTTTCAGTTCGATTCTGAGCGGGGGCCTCACGTGTTCCTGTACGTGCACAGCTGGGAGGACGGTTTTACGACACAGGATGTGGAACGAGTGAAAGTCCTGAGGAGGATCTTTGGTAAAGAGGTCATGCGTTATTTCTTCCTCCTGATCACGCATATCGATGGAGACTTGTCTGGTGGGCAGAAAAACCAGATAAGGAAGTTTATTAAGAAAGTGGGATTTAAAACACAGAAATACTGTGTTATTAACAACAGAGGTCATGAAAACCAAAGAACAAAAGAACGAAAGCAGCTGGTGAAGGAAATCAATGAAATGGTAGAAAATAACAAGCTAAGGAACTACACCAATGAAATGTTCGAACATGCACAGGAAGTCTTAAAGAAGCAAATCCAAAAGTCAAAAACTCAGAGGCAGATGGGTGCTGTAGACCAACATGTGGCCACTGTCGCTAAAGCCCTGTTGTCTCCTGTGCTGCCCCCGGACTTTGTTACCTTAGTCCTACAAGCAAATGTCTGGCTGGCAACAAAGTTTGACAACTGCCTCACATAATAACAAAAAGCAGGGAAGTAAGTCGAGACCTTAAGCCTTCAGACTGTAGCAACAAACCCATTAAAAAAACATTTATTGTGCTGTAATAAAACTGCAGCTGAGTTCTATAAAAGAGTGAAATATTCAGCTATTTTTAATCTTTATTAATCTGATACCTTCAGCTTCTCTGCAGCAACCAATGCATCACCATGCTTTAGAGGAAGGACATTTCCATGCTTGCTCCATCTGTGCCAACTCCACCTTTATCATTTTTCTGTAAACACTTATGTAATTTTTTTTAAAGTGATCGTTGTGTTTGGTGATGCCACATTCTTCTCCTCGTGTGTTCTTTTATCTTTCTCATTCAGTAAAGTTAAAATGCTAATGTATCGATCAGTGTGTGAAATTAATCAGACATTAACAGCAAAATCAGCAAATAAAAGATGATTCAAACAAAACGGTTGATTTTCTGACATGACTCAGCTGTGAAGTGACGGGAAGATTTTAACAAAACAAAATACAAAAGTTGGAAAGAAGAAAATATCAAATGCAGCAATAAAAATAATAAAAATAAAACTGTACAACAAAAGATATTTCTGATTTCTTTATAGACCTTTTGTAAGAGCTAACAAGAGTACAGAGACGCAAAAAAGAAGCCCAACAGCATTTAAGATTCAAAACAGGAAGAATGAAAACAAAGAAAAACTACAACAACAAAAAGTGATCATGACAATACACAAGTTGCTGCTGTCATTATTATTATTGTTACTGATGACATCATTGTTAACGATTATAAGGGTGATTGTAAAATTATACAATAGTAAAACCAAAGTATTATTATTTTTATTATTATCATTATTATCATTATCTTTTAATGCTCTAATGCTATTTGATCCTGTGAAAACTAAGGTCTCTAATCAGAAGTACCTGACCCCGTGGTATAATTCTCAAACACGTACCCTAAAGCAGATGACTCGTAATCTGGAGAGGAAATGGCGTGTCACAAATTTAGAGGATCATCATTTAGCCTGGAGAAATAGTTTGTTGCTTTATAAGAAAGCCCTCCGCAAAGCCAGAACAGCTTACTACTCATCACTGATTGAAGAAAATAAGAACAACCCCAGGTTTCTCTTCAGCACTGTAGCCAGGCTGACAAAAAGTCAGAGCTCTTTTGAGCCAACCATCCCTTTAACGTTAACTAGTGATGACTTCATGAACTTCTTCACAAATAAAATTTTTATCATTAGAGAAAAAATTACCAATAATCATCCCACAGATGTAATATTATCTACAGCTACTCTTAGTACCATTGATGTTAAGTTAGACTCTTTTTCTCCAATTGATCTTTCTGAGTTAACTTCAATACTTACTTCCTCCAAACCATCAACGTGTCTTTTAGACCCCATTCCTACAAAACTGCTCAAAGAAGTTAAATAGAGTATGAAGTACTGCTGTAATGCAGAAATACACTGTCTTTAGTCTGGTTTTATTTTATTTGAAAAATCTTGTACTTATATTTTTATTATTATTATTTGTTTTCCATTAAAATGATATACCACCCATTGAAAAAATTCAAAATACAGTTTTAAACAGTAGTAACTGAATATATACTTATAACAATCTACTGTTCATTTTTAATTATATTAACTACAAAAAAAGTTTAGCTAGCCAAACAACAACTTTAGCTGAGTATAAGCTAACATTATACCAGCTAATGTTAGGCTCCAGTATGTTAAATACTAAACTTTCCTTCTAAGAAACAGTTTAATTATTCTCATATTGTATTAGCAATTTTTTGCATCAGAGTCCAACAACATTAGATCCACTTCAAAGAATTTTTCACCAACACTTGTAACAGAGGCTAACAGCAGCCAACAGAGTGTAACAGCAGCTAACAGGGGCTAACAGCAGCCAACAGAGTGTAACAGCAGCTAACAGAGGCTAACAGCAGCTAACAGAGGCTAACAGCAGCCAACAGAGTGTAACAGCAGCTAACAGAGGCTAACAGCAGCTAACAGAGGCTAACAGCAGCCAACAGAGTGTAACAGCAGCTAACAGAGGCTAACAGCAGCCAACAGAGTGTAAAGCAGCTAACAGAGGCTAACAGCAGCCAACAGAGTGTAACAGCAGCTAACAGCAGTTTACAGAGGTTAACAGAAGCTACTAGTGGCGAAAACAGCAGCTTTTAAGAAGAAAAGTTAACTATATCCTCAAAAACTCACCGCAATAGTGAGCTTGTCTCATGTCCTTTCCTGAGTAAATGAAGGCAGATGCTGCACAACCAGCACCAACAGCAGAGTGACAGCAAACAGGGAAAAACTCGGGGTTTGGTCCAAACAGTAGTAGAAACAAGCCAGCTGGCCTTGGCCTTCATGGGGTACAAACCAGATGTATTGTTCCTGATCTATCTTGGCTGTCTAAAACATGTTTGTCCTATAGCCTCCACCCAGCTAGGATTATGCACCTAAACTGGTTGGAGTAAGAAAGCGTTTTACTGCAATCTGCAGTCTATTGACATCAGGCTGTGAGATTCTACACACTGTAACTGCTGGTAACTTTTTCACGATTTTACTCTAACTGGAAACTAGGAGCAGACTCAGACATCAAGATACAAGAAAAAACACATTTATTTACAAAGTGAAGCAATGATGAAGAAGTGAGCGAGCCTGGGAAGGTGACTCTGCCAAAGAGAAAGCAAAGACCATCCAGCTCGCCCCAGAACCCGGCATGTTTTTAGGGTTGTCTTATTTTATATGAATGAACAAATAGTTCTTCTACATTCACATTTGTCCAGGTTTAATAAGGTGTTGTCTGTGCTTTCTATAGATATGTTGCTTTTGACAGTAGGTTAGCTGTTTCTGTTTCCAGCTGTAAATCTGTCTTACAGATATGAAAATGCAAACATAACTGTCAAAAAAGACAAAATCATTTTTCATAATGTGAAACTTTTGTTTTGAATTTGCCACTGTTAGGGTTTAAATGAAACTGTGAACAGATGTGTTACTGCGATGTCTTCATGGAGGGATGTAACTGTTATGGGTGAAAAGGCAGACCTGTGGAAATGCACTCTGCCTGATGCACTCTTTTTCAGCCTTCTGATTGGTTGCTTTGTGCCACACTTCCTGCCCTAGAACAGCTGAAGTGCTGTATGTGAAGAAACGAGCAGCGGACGGTGAAATAGAGGTGAGATGGAAATTTAAGCAGCCAGATGAAGACATGAGCAGCACTGAGCCTTCAGAGAGCTCGGTGATGATCAATGAAGATCCAGAGGATGAAGGTGAGGTTGTCCTGCAGGGATACTCCGGCTGCTGTTTGGCTCAGTTTAGTGTCAGATTAGCTCCAGTCTGCATTTATATCTGAGTGCAGTCAGTGAGAGTTTAGTTTGAAGAATTACTGCAGAGTAACCAGCTAATAAAATTATTGTAATCACCTTTTATTTCACAGTAAATAATGGACAATCCAAACATGCTGCATGACAGATGTTCAGTCCTTTGAGTCAAATCCTTTAAACAACTTCAGTCGTGTCTGAAACTTCAATTTGTTTTTTCATTTTAATCTGTAAATGCTAACTTGTTAGCATAGTTGGGTTTTCCAAGAAGGAAAAAGATTACAGGCCCTATTAGTGATGGTGTTTGTTATGTTAAGTTTCCAAAACCTTTATTAGAAAATAAATCAGATGTATGCAGAGGCAGTATTCACAGTGTTGACCCTTCTTCATGCTGAGTATCAGCGCCTGGGCCCAAATCCTGATTGGTGGAGGTTCATTCCTGCCTAGCAGAGCTCAAAGCTGTGTGGGGGTTTTAATGACTGACCTGACAAAATAAGCTCGAACTCTTCCAACCATCTAGGAGTCGTTTGGTGACAGTCTGTGCATTTTCCGTGCCACAGGGCAAAGGTGAGAGCTGGCAGACTTGGAGCTCATCAAATTAATATGTTTTGGAAGACTCCCCGGAGCTTAATCTGACTGAGAATCTGTGATGAGTCCTTAAAAAGCCCACAAGCTGTGCTCATGTTGGAGCTCTGAGGTACAAACAGCTCTCGACCAATCCGGATCTGACCCAGAAGCTGCATGGAGAAGCTTCAACACTGAATCCAGACTGTTTGCACATATTTGATTGATCTGCCGAGAAAAGTTTTTGAAACTAAAATGTTTCCGATTGTTTTCACTTCATCGTGAATGAATGAATCTAGATGCATTTTTATTTTTCTGCGTATGTCTAATTATTAAGTTTCCATGTGTGCACTATTACATGCATATCGATGTCAGTGCAGCACGTGGCCCATGAAGGTCATTCGAAATGTCTGTTTGAGAAAACTGCTCATGAATTTGTGGTCAGCGGATGCATTTTGGGGTAAAGTGATTCCACAGTTTGACACACGAGTGGGACTTTTCTCACATGCAAACCTTTTTAACAGATGAGCAGGAGCTCCCAGAGCTGAGGATCGTCCTGTTCGGGAGGACGACGGTTGGGAAAAGTACGCTAGGAGGCATCATCCTGGGCGACAGTGCTGCATTCACGTCGAGCGATCCTCATGGAGAGCGCACAAAGACCTGCCACGTGGAAAGAAAGACGGACTCTGACAGTCACAGCGTGGTTGTTGTGGACACTCCGGGTCTGTTTAAAATGGGATCGAGTGAAGAGGACGTGGTGAAAGAGATCAAGTGGGCCACTGAACCTGGTCCTCATGTGTTCCTGTTGGTGGAAAGGCTCAAAATCATCACGTCTGAAGAGTTAAAAGCACTGCAGGTTTTTGAACGCACTTTTGGCAAACGTGCAGTGGCCTACGCTACGCTGGTGTTCACCCACAAAAACGACCCGCGAGGGAACGAAGCTGACATAAAAGAGACCATGAAACACAACGAGCACCTCAGGGAGCTGATTGAACGGTGCCAGTGGAGATATTTTATTTTTAACATTGCTGACAGGAGCCCTGTTCAAGTCGCCGAGCTGCTGGAGAAGATAACCCAGGAGAGACAAGATCACTCGGACTTCTTCTACACGCCTCAGATGCTGCAGGCGGCTGAAACAGCTGCGAACGAGGAGCGAAGCGAAGACGACCGCGGGAGGAAAGCATCAGGAAACAGACTGGCTATTCTTGAGAAGAGCGGATTGGTGGGAATATTTCTCGGGAGTGTTGTTGGGTATTTTAGCTGTGGTGGTGAGCTGACACCTACATCAGGAGCTCTACTGGGAGCTTTACTGGGTATGACGCTGATAATGGGAATGACATTTTCAGGGATCTGTGCATTCGAGAAATACCATAAAAAGTGACTTTTCACTCATCTGCAGGGAATCCTGAAGCTTTCTAAAGTTAATTACAGCATCAGCACAGTGTGACATACTGACGAGCATCTGCTGCTCTATCTATAGTCCTGTGAAGACATGGGCGCAGGCCAAAGGGAATATAAAACCATCCACTGACAAGACACTGCCCCCTGTTGGTGAAACAAGCCACAACATGCTGCATGGCCAAAAGCAGCATCTCACAGAAGAACGCAGCAGATAAACCCCGAGAATTACACCTCAAACGAGTCGACACATGTTCATCTGTTAAACTACAGAACCAGTCAGACCTCTGAGCAGCGGATCAGGACAAAGCTGCTCAAAGAAACAGCAGTGTTCAACGTGCATACGAGCACAACATGCAGTGAAATGTGACCTGATGCGCTCCTCGACTGAGCAGAAACAGAGAACATTAAAGTAAATACATGCAAAGAGGACATTATGTGCAGTAAGTGAGTGAATTATATACATCAAGTAAATTCAATAGAATAAAACAATCTGGAAATTTAAAGTTCGAAATTCGAGAATGTGCATCATGAGAGTGTTAAAGTGCAGCCAGATCAGGATGTGATAACAATGAGTCCTGTCTCACTTATGGCTGATGGAGCTTGAGGGGCAAAGATAGAAGCTCCTCTTGAGCCTCTCTGTTCTAGCCTGCATGATCACAGAAGCTGTTTATTGCTGGGTGGGTCCTTCCATATCTGAGCAGCTCTGGTTCAACATCTTCTGATTTAAATGTCATGTAGAGGGGAAGCATTTGGCCGTGTGGAGCAGTCTATGAAGAGCTTTTTTATCCTTGACACAGCTGGTCTGTGTGAGGATGCTCTCCACAGCGCCTGTAAAGAAAGTCCTGAGGATCTCTGGAGAGACCCTGAACAGGCGCTGCCTGCCTTTCTGGACTCCACCTGGATGTGGGCAGATGTCAGGTCTGAGGAGATGTGGACACCGAGATGCTTGATGGATTAAAACACAAACTGGTCACACGCTGCCTCCTTGTGGTAACAATTTTCATTACATGTCATTACAAACGTGCCTCTGACCAAGTCTGTCCATCATCCATTCATTCTCTCCTGCTTATCCAACTGAGGGTGGCAGGGGGCTGGAGCCTGTGCCAGTGGCCTGAGGGACATTTACCCCATTAACTGTGTCGCTGGACTGTGGGATGAAGAATGAGTCTAGAAAACCATAAAAGGGAATAAATGGCTGTTGTAGGTTTTACTTTTGATTCAAAGTCTTCCAACTCAGCTTCCAGCTGTTCCAGGAAGCATTTATGCAACAGACCCAGCAGCCTGCTGCATGAACCAGTTTCTACTGGAGCCTCGTGTAGCTGGAAGAATAGAAGATGTTTGAATACACAGGCAGGGACACTGAGGCTAAACCACAGAAGAAGTTTTAACAGTAACTGGGGTTTGGATATTAGAGGCGAAGTGGACGTGTGATCGTGTGAAAACCTGATCCACAGCTGAGCTGTGTCGGGGTGTCGAAGAACGAAAGCGTGTGGAGCCGCAGTGTGTTGGTGTGGTTGCATCGACGCGCTGTGTGGTCACATCTACGGTGAAGTTACGACAAGCTCTGACACAGAAATATGATCACGTGTCAGAACTAACTTCAAATGTAGTTTTCTCGCTCTCAGTCGTCCCGTCATCGTAGTCTAAGGAGCTCGGAGAGAAAAGCGTCTGCACTTCTTTAAGGTTTAAATGGTGGAGAGTCCCAGATTTAAGCCCTAAAATTGGATCCTCACCTTAATTATATCTTCCCCTTAAATTTTGTATCCTTGTTTTATTTATACCCCTGCTAGCTTTCACTGTTTTTCTACATATACATAATATTTTTAACTTCTGTTGTTTTGTGTCACTGGGACATAAATACTTCGTTCTGTTCTTGCTCCCTCACGTGTGGGAACAGCAGGTGTGGAAACAAAGCCCAAAGAAGACAGGAAGCTTGAACACAGAGAACTGACAGCATGATGCATACAAACCAGGACTATGAAGCCAGGTGTAGGAACCATTTTTGTGATGTTACCTTATGTGTGAAACGTTTTGTGTTTTTACAGTATGGTGTGTTTATGTTACTGTATTTAAGGTAGACACACGTAGTTAATGTCAGGTGTTGTTGGTCGGACGGTTTGTGATTTATGTTACATGATGTTGGATACTGTTGAACAACAAATACAGCTGATGGACCGTATTAAAGATGTTAAAGGATAAGTAGTTTCATTGATAACAGTGCGTCACCCCAACCATCGAACACCTCAGTGGATTCAAGCGTCGGCTGCGCCTGTACACCAGGAATATGAGCAGACAGAAACTGGGACAACAAAACTAATGAACTCACAACACAAAACACTATAAAAAGTAATAAAATCAAAGACGGGAAAGACAAACAGCATAATAACGACTAACAAATAGAACTAGAAAGACCAAAAACTCAAAGTGCAGGCTCCAAAACCCAGGAGGAGCTGCTGGGATGTGTGCAGAAAGATTCAACCTCAGAACCAAAAGCACGAATTAAAGTACAGCTACGTGTACTCAGAGTGAGCTCAGCGTGTGCAGGGTATCGCTTTCTCTTGTCTGGATTCACTGATTCTAACCTGAGATCAGGACAACCAGTTATCAGATGGTAAAGTTTCACACGAGAGACCAATGACACTGATTACTGTGACGTCAGCAGAGCAGCTGATTGTACACAGAAAGAATAAACAACAACATCAGAAAAACATGATGTGGTCACCAGAGATGGGCAGTAACGCGTTACTGTAATCCGATTACTTTTTTCAAGTAACGAGTAAAGTAAGGGATTACTATTGCAAAAACGGTAATTAGATTACCGTTACTTTCCCGTAGGAACGCTGCGTTACTGCGTTACTAAAACCGTGTTTTTTTGCGAGAATGTCTCATGACAGTGACGTAAGCGAGTGCGATGTTCGTGACAACAGCTGTGTGCAGATCAACAATGGATCATATATCGAGTGCAGAGAGAGTATGAGCGTGCAGCGTTTAAAGCGTGGAAGTACTGACCTTACTTTGAGTTTGATTCCATAAAAAGTGACAAAAACATTAGTGTCCGTTGTGCGTGGGAAGAAAACTTCTTTTTACAGCGAAAAAACCCCTAAACTTCCAAACAAGCACCGAGTAGCTACGACGTAATGGGAAACTCACAGAGAAACTCGCGGATTCTTCCACTGACCGCGGCACACCTGCACCAGGGTAACCCTCCGCCTACCCCACTCCTGCTTTACAGGTGAAAATAGAGCAACAGGACCGCTAGTCTTTGACTTTATTTATTTTCTGCTGTGTTTTACTTGCATCTATTTGAAAGACTGAGTGTAAACACACAAATATTTTATTTTATGTGCTGGAATGTGCAGAAAATAGGTTTAAATGTTAAACTAATTTCTTCCAGTCAGAGAATGTTGCAGATAATTAAATGTTTGCTTGATGCATAAAGTTAAAAGATTAAAACTAATAAAACAAGTTTTAAAAAGAGACTTTTCCATTTGATTACATTTTGTATGATGATGCAGAAAAAGTAGAATTGGGCTGAAAGATCTATCACTTTATCACCTATTCAGGTTGTAAATCGTGTTTTTAAAAAGTAACTAAGTAATTAATTACTTTTGAAAATAAGTAATCAGTAAAGTAACGGGATTACTTTTTTGGGGAAGTAATCAGTAATTAGTTACTGATTACTTTTTCAAGTAACTTGACCAACACTGGTCGTCACACAGTTTGGTCATAAAGACTGGAGAAGAGTGGCTGTGTTAATAAAGTTTAGCTTGTTTGAAACCTGGAAGGAGAGCCGAGGAGGAGATTATGGCGAAATCACATGGCCTGCAGAAACAAACACATGCGATGATGTGTGCATTTACAGCGACGCAGCAACACTCACAGCTCCAAACAGACGGACGACCTGAACTCAAAGACAAAAGATGACAAACTGACCCAGGAACCATTATATACACTTCACTCAGCACCAGTCCAGACCAGCGTCACCAGTAACAGCAACGTGTGCAAATAAACGACAACAGCAGGTGAAACTCTTTCACACACACAGGTTACAAAGAAGCCGTAGTTTCTTTCAAATATATGCAAACAATTGCAGAAATCATCATATGAACAACTATGTGGTTCAGTTTTCTGATGATAAAACAGTTTTTTAACAACAGATCCAGATGTTGCTACAAATCAGCAACATCTGGATCTGTTGTCTGGTGTCCCGTCCCTCGCCTGAAGCAGCGTCTGTCTGTGAGAGCTGCTGTTACACTCGTTCCTGCACGCCTTCCTCTAAGTCTGCACAAACACCTTTTATATTATTTTGAGTGCTCAGCATGCAATCAACTATTAAAGTGATCTAAAATCAGTGCAGTCCCCGTGCCATTTGCCAGCTTTTGTAAACCAAACTTTTCCAGCTCTCACACTACTCTGCTGAGGTGGTTTGGGCATCTGACTGAGATGCATGTCCCAGTGGAAGGACTGGGCAGACCCAGGACACTCGGGACAGATTACATCTCCCAGCCAGCCTGGGAACGCTGTAGTGTTGCCCTGGATAAGCCTGAGGAGCTGGCTGGGGAGAGGGAGGTCTGACCCCGGATAAGCAGGGAAAAAATGGATGGGTGGAGTTTTCTAACCGTATATATATATATATATATCCTTTTATCGTTTAAGTAATGTAAAGCTAGTCTGGTGGCCTTATTGATGTAAAAATCAAACTGAGATCACTGTCAAAATGATACCGAAGTTCAAGAGAAACATGGAAAGTTCTAGATCATAGGTGTCAAACTCTGACCCGCGGGCCAAATTTGGCCCGCAGCCTAATTACATTTGGCCCGTGAAGCCATACCAAATTACTATTAGAGCTAGCCTACTGGTATTATACAGCTAATATATATATTGTTTAGTATTAAGCTTTGCTTGTTCCATATTCAGTTTTTTAGATAAATGTGTTTGAGCCATAAGAAAAGATTCATTCTCATATCTGGAGGAATAAATATATTTCAATAAATATTAACGTTAGCCCGCGACTTTGTTCCAGTTTTGAATTTTGGCCCACTGTGTGTTTGAGTTTGACACCCCTGATCTAGACTGTAGAGAGCCCCTATCCCCCCCCCCCCCCCCCCCCCCCCCCACACACACACACACACACACACACACACACACACACACACCTCCAAACCAGTTCCTTGAACCAGGTTGAGGTGCTTCCATAGCAGCACTCTGAGCTGTGAACAGGTCAGCCCATCCAATCTCCCAGAGGAGGACCTCTGAGAGCGTTCTCCTGTGGAGCTCCTGGAGCTCAGAGACGATCAGGACACAAAGACAAGAAGACGTCTGTCTTTCAGCTTCTGTTTTATTACATGCACGAGGTCCATCTATGAGACGGACATATTCCTCTGCTAACAGACGTCTGCAGACACGTCCCACTGTCTGTCTGCACGTTCACATGTTTGCTGCTCAAAGGCACAAAATCCAAAGCAGAGCTGGTACTTAATACAACACAATAACAATAAAAGTCATCATTTAGACTGTTCACCAAACTCCTCAGCACGAGCCTGTGGGTTCACATCAGGACAGATGTGACTGTTATATGTGCTCATGCTCTGGACTACAAAACATGCTGTAACATATACAAGAGTACAAATACTGGATTACATGTGTATGTGAGTAGAAACGCTGTCTTACATGCATTAGAATACAGGTAATGGATTATGTTTATATACATGTTTACTAGGGGTGCAACGATACTCGTATTGATATTGAACCGTTCGATACAGTGCTTTCGGTTCGGTATGCATATGTATCGAACAATACAACATTTTTAATTTATTTTATCAACTTTCCTTCTGACGGTGCTGTCTGTGTTGAGCGCTCAGTGGATCTGCGCTCGACAGTGCAGCCTAGGCGGAGTAGTCGAACACAGATTCACTGAGCGTAGGGCAAGCTAGCTAGACAGAAGTTAAGCTTGTTGCAACATGGCAAATTGAACCTCCCCCACCCTCATTCAGATCTGGCGTCTGGAACTATTTTGGTCTTCATGTGACGTATGACCCTGAAGGTAAGCGCGTCATGGACTAAAGTAAAACAGTATGTCAGATGTGCCACGCAATGCTCAATTACATGAGTGGGAACTAGTGTGTTAGCGCAGTTAGCTCGTTAATGTGTTGACGCTGTCCAGCCCCACACACGGGGCGATCCGCGGTAGCTCGTTAACGGAGATTTGCCGTGTTGTGGCGTTAACCTCATTTCAGATTAAGGCTGACAGCACTAGTGGGAACACAACGAATATGACTGCACATTTACCCGATAGCATCCTAGTGCAAAGACAAGTGGAAGCAGACAAAAACAACAAGCACGCATGCTACAAACTTTACCCGAGTCATTTAGACAGCCGTTAGCACATGATTCTCCTTATGGGGACCTGATATGTTTAATATGCTGCTGAGAATATAGCCCAGAAGAAGCGTATAGTATAGCTTTTATTTTGGAAAGAGACATTTCTCTGTAATAAACTCTCTTTTCCAAAGATGAGTGATTCCTCAATCAGATACAGGGCTCGCAAAATCGCTAGCCCGACGTCCCGGGGCTAGCAATTTTTCCAGTCGGGCTGCCCTGCTCTGCTCGTCGGCCTATCGTAGGAAGGAAAAATATATGTCAATGCTTTTGCATTCTTTTGGAAATGTAGCTGGGTAATTATGTCATTGGCATCAGTGAGCCACTGTCAATATGTGACATATTGAAATCGCGTTTGAATTTGCGCTTGTTTTTTGCTTTCACTTTGCAATCGCGCGAACTGTGTCTAGAGAGCGACAGCACTGATTGGTGAGTGATGATAATTTGCGCACCAATTCCTCTGACATCGTCTTATCAATCGTTAGCTTACTATGCAAACATGACAAGTGAAATCTCCCGCTGCTTAAACATGTGAGAGGTTGATCGCGCAGAGAATCGCTGAGCGTTATGTGAGTGCGTGTGTAAAAGCAGCAGGATATATATTTTAGTTCTGCTGAGCCAAATAAGACAGGTCAGGGTGAAGACGTGACAGCCAAAGAAAAGCCACAAAACAGAAAAGTTATGACAAATCAGACTATAAGGCAAAAAGAAAGTGCAGCTTTATGGTTTCATGGACAAAAGAATTTCTGTGGCTGCAATATGACGAGCTAAATAACCAGGTCTACACATTAGTGGTCCGCAGGTGCGCATTCGCTGTCAAAATAAAAAACGCGCACAAGATAAGAAGTTGCAACGCGTGTTTACATACATAAGATTTTCAGGAGGAGGACAGACATTTGTTTAGAACTCTTAAAGATGTCGAAGAAGCTCCTTTAAGCAATTACTTTGGTGTTCCTCCACCTCCAAAGAAATGTCAGGAGTCCGAACCACAAAAGAAGCACGTATTCTCGGAAAAGTGGTTGCAGGAGGTGAGCTGGCTTCAAACAAATGATGAACGCACAGAGAGGTGGTGCAGAATGTGCCGTGAAAATTTAATAAATGACAAATTAATAAAAAGGCATGAACATTTTTTTGTGTATCGAAAAAATATCGAACCGTGACACCAAAGTATCGAACCGAACCGAACCGTGAATTTTGTTGTATCGTTGCACCCCTAATGTTTACAACACCAAACTTTTTTACAGCATGTGAAAGTTGAAGCACCTTTCTCCAGCCACCTGATCTCTCTTATCCTGAGATGAAAACTCTGCAGCGTGTTCTGGGTCTGCTCACCTCACCCAGGGGGCGTCCAGTCTTCCTGTGTTCTGTATGCAGCTTTGATTAATGAACAAACTCTGTTTTCCAGTTCCCAGTCTCAGATCCCAGGGAGGCTGAGGTGTGCGATCTCCCTGTGACACCCCCTCAGATCTCCACGCAGTGTTGCGAAGGCGTATCAACCAAGAGTCCTATAACATCCAGAGCCTTCAGGACCTGAGTCTTGGTCACCTCAGTGGAGATGTTTGACTATCTCAGTGACCAGCGAGGGGCGAGTTATCCCCCAGACTGCTTCCTCTACAGAAGACGTGTCAGTGGGATTAAGGAGGTCCTCAAAGCATTCCTTCAACTGCTCGACTTTACCCTCAGTTGAGGTTAACACCCTCCTATCCTGCTGTACACTGTGTGAGCAGAGCACTGCTTTCCCCTTTTTAGTCGACTGACGGTTTGCTATAAATGCTTCAAGACGCAAAGAAAGTCGAAAGTCTTGTTCTGTGGCCTGAAATCTTCCAGCATCCAGTTTTTGGTTCAGCCACTGACCGAGCCTTGTTCTGCTTGGTCTGCCAGTATGTCAGCTGCCTCCGAAGTGGGAAGGAATTCCCAAGTCCCCAAGCCCAACAGCTTGATGGCTCCCTCCACCTTTGGTGCACACCATCTGGTTTGGGGATTAACACCACAATAGGCACCAACCGTGCGTTCGGACTCCCAGCCTCCCACAGTATGCCGTCAAAGTCCCGTAAAAGGGTTTTGGTTCACGTCCACCTCTTTTTATCCTATTTTAACTGCTTCAGACTCCCAAAAGGAAAAACTGTGAAAGCTAAAATTTGAGAAATATTATTTGAAGCATCTTGTTGCTTATTTATTGACGTGTGTCTCAGGCAGACCCAGGCTGAACCCTGAACCTTCTCCCTGTACTGAAGCAACAGCAGCAACTAGAAAATATTCATGCTGCAAATCGCTGGTTCTGTCTCATGAACGGTTCCTGGGATATAAAATTTAACTGCGTTTAACTCGTTTTGAAAAGCTCAACCAATCAGCAGCCGACTGAACAAATAACTTTTAGAATAAAAAACTCAAAAATAAAGTAAAACACATAAACATACGTCCACCATTTCCTCTTTATAGTTTCTAGACTAGATTTGCAACAACATCACTGACGCTGTTTGAAATCTATCTGCATCACGCCTGAATTTTAATTTTAGCAAGTGCGCCTAAAAACGCTATTCCCATGAACAGCATCATACCAACTACAGCTCCAACCCCAGCTCCTGTTGTAGGCGTCAGCTCACCACCACAAATAAAATACCCCGCTGCACAGCCGACAGCCGCTCCAATCAAACCACACCGGTCATAGAAAGAGCGCCACTCTTCCTCTCGCTTTGGTTTTGTTTCCTTTCGTGTTTTCAGAGCTTCCTCAGCCTCCTGGAGCATCTTAGACGTGTAGAAAGGTTGACATTTTTCTCTCGTCATCTCTTTTATCATCTCCAGCAGCTCGGCGAGTTGAGACTCTTGTTGTTCGTCTTTAATGTTAAAAACAAAGAATCTTTTCTGGAACTGATCGGTTAATCTTCTGAGGGATTTCAGTGTTTTCTGCACGATGGCGTCGTCGATCTTCTTCCTTTTAGTGGTGAACACCACTATAGTGTAGTCCACGGCCTGTTTACCAAACGTGTCCTGAAAAGTCTTCAGTGCGTCTAATTTCTCTTGTGAGATCTCTTTAAACCTCTCCACAAACAGGAAGACGTGAGGACCAGGTTCAGCATGTTTGATGGACCGCTTGATCTCTTCCACCACTTCCTCTCCATCATCGTCCACTTTAAACAGACCTGGAGTGTCAACAACAACCACTTCTCGACCCGTGATGGTCTTTCTTCCCTTATGGCACTTCTTTGAGTCCTTATCAGAAGTGAATATCTCTCTGTTGCCCAGGATGATGCCTCCTAGAGTACTTTTACCCTGTCCACTCTGTCCATACAGGACCATCCTCAGCTCGCCTGTTGGAAGGATGTCAGTGAGAATTAGCCAGTCATGATCACTCACTTCAAACACAGTTATTACTTCAAATTCATCGATCTATCAGTCTCAGCCCTGATGTGGGTCACTTCTCATCTTTGAACCCAAAATGTTTCATCGAAAAGCTGTAAAACCCTTTAAAGCAGATATGCTGCATGTCAGTTTGACCCAGTATTTTGAGTTATGTTTTGGTGTGTTTTTGCATTTTGGATTCTTTTCTTATAATGATGATTATGACTCTATGTTTCAGTTATTCTTGTTTAGGGATTAGTTCGTAGGTTTTGTTCTCATGTTTATTGCAGGTTTAGTTCAGTGTCGTGTCTGCGTCTTTGTTTAGTGGCGTCTTGTTTCCTGTTTTACTCTGAAGGTTCATGTTCCTGTCTTACATCAGTGTTTCTAGCTTTGCTGTCTCATTAGGTCTTATTCCTCCCAGCTGTGTTCCCCTTCTGTCTCTAATTCCTTGATGACTTCCTCAGTGTATTTAAGCCCAGTGTGTCTTTGTGTCAGTGTCGCGTCGTCTGTTAACATTCCTGTCATTCTAGCTACACGTCATGAGTCATAGTTTCTCTGTTCTGGTCATGTTCATAGTAATCTGCTCCTGTCATGTTCTCATACAGCCCGTTCTCACTCCCGAGGCGTAACATGCCGACGTTTTGTCACGTCCCGCGGCGTTCCTGAGGAACGCGAAAGGAGACCTTCGGCGTTCTTATGGTACGCGGCGGGTTATGGCCGAAATCCAGTGCAATGACGCTCCCGCGGGAATAGACGTTCCAGCCCTGTATTCCAGCCCTAAACCTAACCTTATCCCTAGCCCTAACCATAACCTTTTTCCTGAGCTTAACCATGACTGTAATGATGTTAAATAGCGTGTTTCTAAGCGATTTGAAGAAAAAGAGCGAACATGTGTAGATTGAGTCCATACGGTTCTCATATTTCCTCATTTTTCCGAGGTCGTCATTTAGGAACGTGGTGGGTAGCCGAAAACGTAATATGTTGACGATTTGTCACCTAGCGTAAAATGTGACGCTTTGGGAGTGAGAACGTGTTCTCTCATAGCCTTTCATGTACCAGTCCAGAAGACGGTCCTTTGCGTTTTCATGTCGTGTGCATAGCTCTTAGTCACAGTCCAAGTCAGAGTCTTAGTTTTTCTTAGTCTTTAGTTGTTTCCCAGTTTAGGCCCTTTGTTTAGGTCATTGCCATAGTTTGTTTGGTTCTTTTTGCTTTACTGTTTACCGGCCCTAATAAAGGCTCACTTTAAGTTCAGTAAACGTTTTTGCCTCCTTCGTCTGTGTCTGCACCCGGGTCCTCCAAACACCCTCCTCACGGTCTGTGAGGGCAGACCGTGAGGAGGGTGACACTGCATTGGTCAGACTTGGATATTGTTTTACATTAAAAATGTTGCTTTTAAGTAATTTTTCTAAAAACTAAACACATGTAAAATAAATTAAAAACTGGATTTTTCAGGTCATTTTATAATGTCCAGTTTAAGATTTATAGTTTATTTAGAATATTTGAATAAATGTTGTGATCCGGGTGAGTCTGAGTAATTTCACAGCATCAGCTCTCCTCAGCTGGGTGGAGCCTTCCTCGCTCCTCCCTGCTCCTCACCTGTTGGCGATTCCTCCAGCAGCATTTATGACGCTCACAATGAACCTTCGCCAGATTGTCTGCCTACCATAGTCAGTTCACTGCCTCCCGTTTGTGTTCCTCAGCGTGTTGTGCTTAACTATCTTCTCCTGTTCTGCAGTCGGCGCCTGGATACATCTTTCCAACTCTCCCCATAATCACGCCTCAGGATTCTGGTCTGCTGCTGGTGAAGCTCATACCTGCCTCGCTGCACACCCGGATCCAGTTCACCTCCTCCAGCTAATCTCCACCTGCAACCATGTAAGACCTCCCAACTTTGAAGTCTTGGATGCCTTCAGTACTCCTCTTCTATTTCACTGCCCTGTTCCTGCCCCTGCTATTCCTGTGACCTGATGCAGCTTGTGCTCTGGCCCTTCTCACAAAGCCTTGTCATCGCTCGCTGTTACATTTGGCTTTTGTTCCTCTGTTTAAGACACCTGTAAAATAAAACTGTTAAAAGTCATTCAGCCTCCGGTTTTGGTTCTGCGCTTGAGCCCAATCCCTGTTCTCGGGCCATTGAGCCAATAAATCCTCCTCTGAACTTAATCTCTCTTCCACTAGAGGGCAGTACAACCACCTGCTCTAATTAAATGGGTTGCAAACTGCCAGTAAAACAGAAGAAGACGAAGGAGAAATGAAATAATAGTCGTGCTGTGAGAGAGCGCAGCACGTAATGGCAATAGATGAATATTTGATAATAAAGAGTCAGTCTGATCCAGATGAAGGCCCGGCATGAGTAGTGGTCAGAAGAAAGGAAAAAAGGCAAACTGGGGACAAACTGAGCCCATTCTGCTACACTGGTGTACAGGGGGAATGATCAATGTGCTTTATGTGCGTTTATTTGGTGGTGTGATTTCTCTGCAGTGAAATATAGATTGGGAAACACCGGTCTGATAGTCAGTATGACTCAGGAGTGTCAAAAGTGCAGCAGAGACCGATGAAGAGGCCAAGCTGCTAGCAAGTCGGCTACAAGATAAACTAACATAGTGAATCCCTCAAACAGAGCGAATCAACAGAGACTGTGAAATAAGAAGTAATCAGTATGTTTTTCATTGGAATGGCTGCACAAACACCACTGTGTGCTGTAACAGGAACAGGAAGTCCACTACCACAGAAAGAGCCAACACGATTTAGAGAGAGAGGCCTGATGCAATGATCCATATTTCACTGGTTTATCACTTGCTGCGGGATGTTACATTTTTCTTTCTTTGTGATTTTTTTGGTATTTTTTAATGTTGTTGCAGTTTTTTGGTTTATTTTTTTTAGGTGTGGAGCTGACACGGTCCTCCAGGCTACGGTCCTGCTGCTTTTTGATGCATCTCTATAACACAGCTGAATCAGATGGTTGGATTACCTCTTGTTTGGCAAAGACCTGCAACAAGCTGTTCATTTGATTCAGGTGTCAGAACAAGGATGTGTCTAAAGCTGCAGGACGGTGCCTCTGCAGGACTCGAGCTGGACACCCCTGCACTGAGGGGACGGGGTTTGGGGGAGGAGGAGAGAAGCTGCAGAGAGGCGACTGCAGCTCTGCTTCCTGGTGCCAACTCTGGAGAGTCGTGTTTTTGGGAAGTTTAATACATTTCAGCAGATTTCTAGAAATGAGAGCTGCTCCAAACACAGGGCTGAACACACAATACACGGTTCAGTTTACTTCTCTTAACTGGTGGTTTATTTCTAGCTGAGAATAGAAACTCCAGAGTCGATCCCACAAAAGTCTAACTTCTTAACTTCTTGTCTACATCTGATAAAGGTCAATGCAGCTCTGTTTAAAGCTCTCTCTTGGAGAGATGAACTCCTTTAATCAATTTTTCAGTAGGTTCAGTTTTATCAATCACAAATTCTGTTGTTATATTTAGTTTGAAATTTAGAATTTAGGGCACTGAAATTTTGACATCACAGAAATATAAATTAACTGACAGATTTTGTACCTCAGCAAGAAGCTGATTTATGCTTTCGTTTCTTATAATTACTGCAGTGCTGTTTTTATTGGTCCCAAACACTATCAGAGAGTTCTGGTTAGTTAAGCATGCTGACAGAGTTTAAAGAGCCGGTCGAGTCCTCATGTGGATCGATGTGAACTTAAATGTGATGTTATCATCAGAATGTTGAATTTAAAGGAACCATTAAATGGCACAGATCTGAAACTAAACAGGCTGATGAGGCATTTAGTCACCGTGCTGTCATACAGCCACATCGCTCTCAAGGCTGAACCGAACAAATTCACGCTGATAACGACTGTTTAGACTGTTCCTCCCCGACACAAGCCCACCTGGGTCGGCTGGAAGACTGTTTACTTAGACGGACACTGGCTCAGCTAAACTCAGGACACATACACTGATACACACTCATCCTCCCTTTCCAAACGCCTTCGATGGCGGTCGACTGGACCAGCGCAGCCATGCTGCAGGATGCGCCGTCTACACCGGCTCTCTCACCTTTACCCGCCCTGTTCCTGTCTTGTGTTTCTGGGGTGTTTTCTCTGTTCTCCCACCAGGAGCTCAGTCTGAGTGTTTTTCTCCTCCTCTCACCTCATGTGATGTATTTTCGTTGTTTTTTCCTCTCAGCCTTCCTCTCTGACGTCTCCCAATCTGATCTTTGTGTTTGTTTGTTCAGAGGTTCCTTTGTAAGTGTGCATGCACCATCAGCGTGCTGCCTGCTGTAACCCATCATTTCTTATCTCCAGCAGCTCAGTCACTGCATTCGTCTCCAGTGAGAACGTCTCTAAATGCTGCTCGGTACTAATCAGGCTTCAAACTGACCATAAAGGAACAATCTAACACCAAACATCTGTCCAGATGTGCTGCTGCTGGTTTGTTTCAGGAATTAATTACTATCCCAAATATCAGACTAAACTCCACCCAGTGATCCACCCTGAGTAGGATAACCTCACTTACCCATGTTTTCTGGATGTTCATCATAAATCGGTATCCTGGAGCTCGTCGATGGCTTAGTGTAGTTCATGTCTTCTTCTGACTGTCTCACCTCTAATCACAATCAGTTATTTGTTTCCTCCTCGCAACACTTCAGCCGAGGAACCAGTCTGAGGGGTGAAAAAACGTCAAGTGTATTTCCACATGTCTGGTTCCTCACCCCAACCTCACAGTTACATCCCTGCATGAAGACATCGTAGTTACACACCATCTGTTAACAGTTTCATCAGCTGAAGTGTCCTGTGAGTGCAGAAAGTCGGCTAAACACAGTTTTTACACTCTGGAACAGAAGGTGTCCAACTCCAGGCCTCGAGGGCCGGTGTCCTGCAGGGTTTAGATGATCAGCTCCAACACAGCTGATTCAAACGGCTAAATGACCTCCTCAGCATGTCTCGAAGTTCTCCAGAAGCCTGGTAATGAACTGATCATTTGAGTCAGGTGTGTTGACCCAGGGTGAGATCTAAACCCTGCAGGACGCCGGCCCTCGAGGCCTGGAGTTCGACGCCCCTGATCTAAGCTCTTTGGGCTGTATCATCACAGAATTACATAAATTCTCTGACCTGAACAACGGCAGTAAAGATGACACCACGTGTAACACGTGCTTTCTACCGTGGCTTCCCCTCTCCACTTTGCGTTTTGTTGTTGTTTCTGTGTCGCAGGCAAAATGTGAAGTCTCTGCTGGTGCACGATTGGCAAACATCTGTCTGCTCTCAGACTAGTACAGATCCACCATGGGGGGCCAGATTATTCCATCCCATTCTTGGATTGTCAATTCAAATCAATTCAATTTTATTTATATAGCGCCAAATCACAACAAATGTCGCCTCAAGGCGCTTCATAGATACAGAGAAAAGCCCAACAATCATATGACCCCCTATGAGCAGCACTTTGGCGACAGTGGGAAGGAAAAACTCCCTTTTAACAGGAAGAAACCTCCGCCCAGGCTCAGGGAGGGGCGGGGCCATCTGCTGTGATTGGTTGGGGTGAGAGAAGGAAGACAGGATAAAAGAGGCCTGGGTCAGTGACTCAATGTTTTCTGTATTATTATTTTAATTTGTTATCTCTAGTGTGTGATATAAGTTTAGTTCAGTGCCTCTGAGTTTTACTTTGAAGGTCTGTGCCTTGTGTTTCCTGACCTGCTCCTCGTTCCCCTGAGTTCCTGTCTGTATTTATACTGTGTGTCCTTCAGTGGTCGTTGTCATGTCACCACCATTTCTGCCGGTGTGCTCCGTTCCTTTGTTATTTCAGTTTTGTATTTTGGCCAGCAAGAGTCCTGCACTTGGGTCCTTTTCCTGCCTGCACACAGACTATGACAGGGATACTGGTTTTCGTCTACCAACCTCCAGGATCACCTCACTGGATGGCTGTGTCCCATTTCAGGGTCTGCACGCTTGAAGTACGCGCACTACGTACTATAAGTACGAGAAGTGAGGAAGTGAGAGGCGTGTGAAATGGGACGGTCTAGCCTTCGTCACGCTGTTCAGGTTGCCTAGCAACCATGATACTAACCGCGAGACACGTTACAGCTTTGTTTGACAGAAATGAAGGAGAAAAATGTTTTGTTGGTCATTCATTTTTGTCATGACATCACTTTGATTAGTTGAGTATCTGAGGCTGAGACCACAGGACTGTAAAACATGATTGTTGGGCTTCATTTCTGTACTGAACAGTTATTTAAGATTAGCTAGTAAATAACAATCAGCTGATGTTGTTCATGAGACTAAAATCATCTCACTGTGGCAATGTAAATATAATATGGCCAATATTATAGTATTGTCAGATTATTATGATACACACACACACACATATATATATACATACATACACATACATACATACATATATGTATGTATGTATGTGTATCAATCACTGACTTTCAGCTTGTTGTGTTTGTGGATATATGACTGACTTTAATTATCCATAAAATCATCAGATTCTCTGTAAGATTAAGGTCGACTATATGTATATTTAGAAGTAGAGGCTTTAAAACCAAGTTAACGCTGAAAGTACAAACATCACTAATGTCACATAACTTTGCCAGCATGTGGCCAACAGCAATGTTTTAATGTTCTTCGTTATTAAACATTCGCACATGAATAAGTGACGTCATGTTCAGTACTTACTTTTGACAGTTCACTCTTGGCCGCTCCCTTCTGCCGTATTTTGCGGCAAAATTATCCACACCCACCGCCGCGCTATGAATATGGGACCACGAAGCGTGCACCGGACCACGCTTGATATTTGGGGAAATCGACGGCGCATTTGGAGTATGCATTTGAAGTACACTTTGAATTGGGACAGCCGTCGTCGCGTGGCAGTGACGTAACCGCACTTGAAATGCGTACTTCAAGCGTGCAGACCCTGAAATGGGACACAGCGGATGAAGCGTGACAGACGGCAGCGTAAGGGTGAGTAGTGATAGCGCTGACTGTGAAGTCATAGCTGATCTGTTCCCAGTGACCTGCAGGTTTTAGATCTCACCCTGGGTCAACACACATGAATCAAATGATTAGTTCATTACCAGCCTCTGCAGAACTGAGGAGGTAATTTAGCAATTTAAATCAGCTGTGTTGGATCAAGGACACATCTAAAACCTGCAGGACACCGGCCCTCGAGGCCTGGAGTTGCCCACCCCTGTTCTAAGGGAAGCATGTATAATGTAAACAGAATTGGTCCTAGCACTGAACCCTGTGGAACTCCATAATTAACCTCAGTGTGTGAAGAGGACTCTCCATTTACATGCACAAACTGGAGTCTATTAGATAGATATGATACAAACCACTGCAGTGCAATACCTGTAATACCTACAGCATGTTCTAATCGCTCTAACAGGATATTATGGTCAACAGTATCGAACGCTGCACTGAGGTCTATCAGGACAAGCACAGAGATGAGTCCACTGTCAGAGGCCATAAGAAGATCATTTGTAACCTTCACTAAAGCTGTTTCTGTGCTGTGATGAACTCTGAAACCTGACTGAAACTCTTCAAATAAACCATTCCTCTGCAGATGATCTGTTAGCTGTTTATTTACATTTATAGATTTGGATTCCCAACTTTTTTTATGAATAAAGCAGCAAATTTCTTTTCTAGGCTAAATGAACAAAATCTCAATGAGTGAGATGACATTTCTGTCCACCGTCAAAGTTATCTGTTTGAAAACATGTGTTTGAAAAAGGCCTGTGTGGGAGACGTTTACACAAATGTCCCTTTATGAAAACTAACCACAGATTTCAGCTTCATCAAATATGCAGAAGTACCAAAAGAGAACTAAACAAACTCTGCTGGGTTGTGGTCACAACTGACGTAAATTCAAACAATTTTCCATTTTCATACAAAGTTCTTTCTGTTGACTTTAATTTATCAAAATTCTGTTTTCTGTTGCTTTTATAGAGCAGCAGGTAACAGGAAGAGTTTGTTGCTCTATAAAAAAGCTCTCCATAAAACTAGAACATCTTATTATAAATCACTGATCACAAAAAAATAATTATCCCAGGTTTCTCTTCAGCTCTGTAGCCAGGCCGACAAAGAGTCAGAGCTCTGTGGAGTTAGGCATGACTTCATGAACTTCTTCACAAATAAAATCTGAACCGCTCGAGGACATTCCCCAAAGCCTCCACTGGCTTTCCTTCTTCCTATACTGGTTTTAAGGTGGTTTTAAGGCAGCGACCATTCCTGTGCTCACACTGTTACAACAGAACCAGGAGTCCATCACAAATGGTTCAAATGACAGTAAATGTTTTGGCCAGCAGTGGGCGATGTGTACACATCTCCAGAACAAACACCTTTTTTATTTTGTAGCAGTTGAAAACTTCAAGGCTTCATCAGGCCATCGCTGATCCCCATCTCAGCGCTTTCTTTCTTTGGGATTGTTCCATTGTTGATCACAATGATTGATAATCTGGTAAACGAGGAGTCTTGTTCAGAACGCTGCAGTGCTTGTCTGTGTCGCTGCATTAAAAGTGGCCAGCAGGTGCCGCTGTGGAGCTCGCTGTGTCAGACTGGAAACCACATCTGTATGATGCAAAGGCCAACTCACAGTCAGCTTTTATCAGGCTTTTTTAGCATAAATAAATTTGTACTCATTCTTTTCTGATGTTATAGAAAAGAATGAGTACAATATATATATATATATATATATATATATATATATATATATATATATATATATATATATATATATATATATATATATATATATATAAAAGTGGGCCGTGAGAAGACAGAGGTGTCTAAACCACAACTTCTCTACAGCTGAGTGTTGTCTGAGGGAGGAACAGAAGCTGTGGGTCTCCACAGCTGTGAGAGATGAAGCAACGGTGATGAAAAGGTGTGAGAACATTAAGCTCTTACTAAGAAGCCTGCTTTTCACCTCTGTCTGCACCTCATGTTGGCGTGAGTAGAAACACAGCTTATTGATTTAATATCATATTTATCTCATTAAACTCCAAAGCTAAGTTGTTTCTGAAATTTCTTTCTCATCAATGTCTTTGGTCGTGAGTGATGAAGTCTGCGTATGATGTTTTTCATGTTGTGAAATGATCAGTGTAAAAGAGAACCCGACCACGGCATCTTTATTTATGATAATAACTCAGTTTTGTGTCTCTTGCAGCTGTTTCGTCTGGCATGTTTGTTGTGACCCAGAGTCCAGATGTTTCTGTCATGGAGGGAGAGACAGTGAACATCACCTGCTGCTGGACAGAAACGTTTGAAAGATTCAGAGTGACCTGGCTGAAAAATCAAACAGTCATTAAGAGCGAGGTCAACTTTCAATCTCACGGGTCTCTGAAAAAGGAGGCAAAGACCTGCTCATCTTTGAACATTTCAAACATCAGAACAGAGGATTCAGGAACATACATCTGTAAAGTGACTGTGGAGATTCCATCTTTAGCTGAGGCTGAAGGAAATGGGACCATCATCACAGTCAGAGAGAAGACCAATGACACTGACTCCAGTAAGTGAACAGGTTCAGTTTGGTGACCAACGCGCCTCCAAAATATGTGAACATGTCGTCTTTTACAGATGAAACGCTGTCACATAAAAGTTTAGTCTGTCACGTGTCTGTGCTGTTACCGTACATGTGGCAGCCTTTGGTCGTCTGAAGGGTCGATTAATAAACATTGAATCATCCAAACCAGAGCGATGAAACTACCTGAATGTCTATCAGCTGAAAACCTTCAAACTTACAGACGTTTGTGACGACCGGCTTAGAAAAATGTGAATCTACTAAAAAAGCTTTTGTTGTAGTGAAACTACAGTGATGATAAAGAACGAATGAAGAGCTGAACTTTGTTTTGTGTGAATTTCAGCTCCTTCATCATCGACGGTCATCTTCGTCCTGAGGAGTCTGCCCTTCATTCTTCTTCTTCTGATCTTCTGCTGCTTTAGAAAGTGGACCACATCACAGCGTCACAGGTGCACTACAACACGTCTGAACCCGACTCTGTTACACTTCATGTGTTTTGTGCTTCTTGTAGTTTGTTGGTGTTTGTTGGTGTTTGTTGGGGCGTCGCTTTGGTCCAGACTGAAGAACCAACGATGGGATTTTATATTCATGCTCCTCAGAGGATAACCCGTCCCTGAGGTTACGACTACGACTTTTACTACTGAAAACTACGGATTATGTTCCAATGAGATCGTCTGAAACGTTTCTTCATAGAGAAATGTTTGACTAAAAGTCTTAAAGGTGCCATCAAACTTTAATTTATCATGTTTAAAGCTAATTACTAAAGACAAGACAGATGTTACCAAGGTAACAGGCTAGCTTAAGGTGGCTAACAGTCATATGTTGTATCACTGTAGGGTCTTTACAATACAGACAGCACCGTGTCCATCTTTATACGCTCTATGGTGAAAAATTAATTTGGTTTAAAATCATTAACGCTAATGTAAAAAAACAAACAGAAAATAGCTGCACTGTGTCACGAGTGATGTGCAGACTCAGGGATGTGTAGAGTGATGCAGACAACAGCAGGAAAACAGAAAACGAGTGATTTATTTAGATGGATGCAAAAGTGCAAAAACACAAAATACTGAAGAAAAAACACTGAAACACTGAAACACAAGGACAGCTGCACCAATGCTCTGACGAGGGACAGAGAAAAACAGCTGAACTGATTAAGAGACAAAGGAAGTAACATTTAAGACACTTCATAAGGAGCACAAGCTCACCAAAGTAAAACAGGAAGCAGCAGGACACAAAGAGTAAAACCCGACACACATCACAGAGTAAACAGTCACGACTGGACTGTGGAAAGGAGGAAACACAGGAGAGAGTCAGAGGAAACAGGATGGATGAACTAATATGACGCACGTACGTGTTTGTTCTGCATCAGCTGTGGTGACGTTATTTCAACAGAACATGTTGTCACAGCATCATCAGTCATAATCTTGTAAATCACTGTGAACATGCAAAGTGTAACTTATGTTTCATGTTTCAGCTGCTGGAAGTGAAGCATGTCTGCGCAGAGAGGAGACCAAGAAGAAGAAGAAGTGAGAGAGGAAAAGTGGAAAACTTTACAAACTTGTTCAGTGTTTTTAGTTTTAAATTTATCTGATGATTCCAAAAACTCTGCTGAATAAAAATGACTGATTGACTTTTGACTGATTGTCTCATTTAATGAATAAATTAATACTCCTCTGGGTTACCATAGTAACATGACCAGCACAGATGCTTCGGCATGCAGACTGGAGCAGCAGGGATCAAACCAGCGACCTTTCTGTTGTCAGGTGACCTGCTCCACCTCCTGAGCCCCACAGTTTAAAGCACTTCTTCATTTTCCTGAATATTGAGGATGTTGTTAGGAGACTCTGTTGCACCATAATGTTCGTTTATGTTGCAAAAATTATTGGATAATTTCAGTGTTAAACAGTTTTTGTTTAATATCGGTGGTTGAGCTGCACTTTTCCATTCAGCAGGTGATTTAATGAGCAATGAACAAAGAATAATTGATCAGTCGTTACAAGAAAACATCAGTTAAATGTCAAACTGACTTTTACACTGAAGTGCAAAACTCTGAGCTGTTTGTCTGAGTCTGCAGCTTCTCTGGATTTATTCAGTCTGAAACAGCAGCAGCGCCGCCACAGCACCATCTAGTGGTGGTTTGACCAAAATTAAGTGTCACGTCTTTGCTGTTCTTCAGGTTCAGGGGATCAAACCTGTAAAAGTCCTGTTTTTTTCATCTTCATGGTTGATATTTATCACAGTTTTTGCTGCACTTCATCACAACGTTTCCAAAGATGAGCTTCAGCGAGTCCGCGACAGAAGTTTGTTGATATTATATTTAGAACAATTTCAGCACATTTACTAAGTAAAGTTTTTATAAAGTATTTTTACACTTTTACATAACAAGGAAATAAAAGCTCAGAATAATCACAGTAAACAATATGAAAATGCGATTGACAGCAATACAAACTGAGTTTAAACACACAAGACAACAATGAAAGACCAGATGGTGAAAAGAAAGAAAGTTATAACAGGAAGCCTCGTTAAACAGAAACATTTTCAAGTCCACAGCTTTGGTGCCTGAAACACTCTGAAGCCCACCGGCCGTGTAAATGCAGGCGTGGATGTCAGGCACATTTATATTCTGCTCTAACTGTGCTGCTTCTCATCATGCATTCGTCTCAATACATTTTCATAAAACAGAAAGTTTCATTCAGAATAAAGTGTCATCGTTTCAGCACCACGGACAGCGCATCAGCTCCACGCCCTGTGACCACGTCAGTCACAGCTTACTGATCACTGCTGAATCACAACCTTCAGCTTTGTGAGAAGTGAGAAGCACAAAGCTGATGTGTTTGATTGTCGATTGTTACACTGTGATCCATGTAGTGCTTTACATAAGCATGAGAATGTTTACATGAATATATATTTAGGAGAGTATAAAATATTAGCCGGAAAAGGGTGGAGTGCCCACTCCGGGTCAGGGATGAGTTCCTGCCCCAAGTGGAGGAGTTCAAGTATCTCGGGGTCTTGTTCACGAGTGATGGGAGAAGGGAGCCGGAGATCGACAGACGGATTGGGGCTGCAGCTGCAGTGATGCAGACGCTGCACTGGTCCGTCGTGGTGAAGAGGGAGCTGAGTGTAAAAGCGAAGCTCTCAATTTACCGGTCGATCTACGTCCCTACCCTCACCTATGGCCACGAGCTGTGGGTAGTGACCGAAAGAACGAGATCGCGGATACAAGCGGCGAAAATGAGCTTCCTCCGAAGGGTGGCTGGCCTCTCCCTTAGAGATAGGGTGAGAAGTTTGGCCATCCAGGAGGGGCTCAGAGTAGAGCCGCTGCTGCTCCACATCGAAAGGAGCCAGCTGAGGTGGTTCGGGCATCAAGGATGCCTCCTGGGCGCCTCCTGGGTGAGGAGTTCCAGGCATGTCCCACCGGGAAGAGGCCCCGGGGCAGACCCAGGACACGGAGAGATTATATCTCTCGGCTGGCCTGGGAACGCCTTGGTGTTCCCCCGGATAAGCTGGAGGAGGTGGCTGGGGAGAGGGAGGTCTGGGCCTCTCTGCTTGGGCTGCTGCCCCCGCGACCCGGCCTCGGATAAAGCGGATGAAGATGGATGGATGTATTAGTAATGTCCACTCCCTTATTCCAGTCCAGTACTGATTAGAAGAAGAAACACAGAGCTCAGCATTGACGTCAGAGGAAAACTGAAGATGGGAGCGATCATGCACAAAAATAAGTTTCAGAGATAAACATGAAATCCAGTTTCTCACAACAGCACAAGTTATTTAAAATAAAGTCTTGTTCAGCAGCAGTGAGGCCATCACTTCAGCACAAACCACCAAAATAATAACCTGACTGGATGTTGAGTTAAACCAAGACAAAGAAAATTAGAAGTGTGGTTAAAGTCTCTGCTGAGAGCAGACACAAGGAGGCGATTACAGGAGGACACATGAGTGTAACCCAAACACTACAGCAAGCAGCAGTCCGTCCATTTAAGAGACGGATTCATATTTAACATGAGCACATAAGCTAACCAGCTCTGGTTCTGCTGGCAGCTGCTGAGGCTGTTAGGCTAACAGGACCTGACTCGATGTTACAAAGAGCCTCTTTGATACTGAACAGGCCAGAAATGTGACGCCACAATATTCACACACACGAGTCTGTTCGTGCAGTTTGGACTGTCGAGTCAGGAAACTGTGAAATCAGTCAAATGAATCAACAATCAGACCTTCAGGTGTAACAGATGCAGTGATGTGAACGTTATCCAAAGCATTTAAGCACAGACTCGGCTGACCTGTGATCAGTGCTGTATCCTGGATATGATGATGGAGAGGAAAGAAGGAGGGAACGAGAGCAGCAGCTCCTCCTCCTCCTCTGACTCAGCAGCTGAAGCCACGTCGAGGATCCTGAGAAACACGAGCAGCAGTCTGCTCGTCCTCTCAGGTAATATTGATAATCTGATCGAAGCTCTGTGTATTTTACTCAGATGAAAATGAGCAGAGAAGCAGCGTCGCTAACGACCTTTTTCAAAGATGGATCATGTTTCAGAAAAGTAGAAGACAAAGATCCGCAGGAAGCTGCTGCAGCTTTGTTGTTTAAGGTGAAGCCTGAGCTTCATGGATCAGGCAGCTCATCAGGACAGGGCAGCACACAGCTCGCCAAAAGATGGATCTCAAACAGCACGTGAGCTCACAGAGCTCCTGTTTGCTGTTAGAGGTGAATCCTGCCTCCAGGGTCAGACGTGTCACACATGTTTCATCTCACTTTCTGTTTGTTTCAGAGCGAAGCAGCAGGATGGAGAATGTGTAGAGATGAAGAAGAACACAGAGGAGGCTCTGAGAAAGATGATGAAGACGTCCGTGAAACGTCCAGATTTGATGGTGGATGAAGCCATAGTGATGTTCTGCAGCACGTCTTCATCAGACGCCCTCGAGCAGCAAGACCAAAGAGCAGAACCATCCCGTTGATGGTTGGCTCACGGATCTCGCTGAGAAGCTGGCGGGGCTCGGAGCGCTGGCCTTCGCCATCTTCATCGACATCAAGCTCAGAGAGCACAGAGGAGGCTCTGCGGTGCGTCTGAGCTGTGGGATCAGATTGACGAGTGTCTGAATGCGTGATGCTCACGAATGATGACGCAGAGCTCGTAAACAACATCAGACGGATCGAGTATCAGCTGAGCGCCGCGCTCGCCAAGCTGAAGAACTCCATGATGAGGATGTCGTCACGAGCTCCGAGGGTCACCTCCCCCCCCAGGGGCGGATCCACCTGGTGAGACTGGGAGGGCTACAGACCTGCGGAGACGCTCATCTCTGCGTATGAACGCGATCTGATGGAGAATAAATACGACCTGGAACGTTTTAACAAATTTACTTCAGAAGACGGTTCAAGTTGCTGCTGTTTTCCCACTTTCTGAAAGGTTAAAGATTCATTATGAGGAAAAGTACGACAGCCAGAGGAAGCAGATTAAGCAGCACTTCAGCAAACAGCTGGTCGGTCAGAGGATCACCTGAGTGTGCAGGCGTTCACCTGATTCGTCATTTCACTCCTTTTGTGTTAAAATATATATTTGTGGTTAATTATGATTATAAGACTGAAGCTAACCCGCTCGCATTTAAAGCCACGAGTCTGTCAGTGTTTCTGTCACTCCAGCTGACAAACACCAACACGTATTCTGGGGTCAGTGAAAGGTCAGGAAATTCCTAATTTTCAAAGTAAAGGTTCTGTTACAGGGGAAAAGGTAACTAAAGGAAATGGTCAGGATCCTTTAACATTACACTTTTGCAAAACAATCGATTATCTGTTGATGTTATCGATGATCTGAAGCTGTGAAACTGTTGTCTCCCTTCAGCTCATTAGCATGATGATAAATGTGTTTACTCTCCTAATAAACTCAACTGTGGAAACAGCAGAAGTGTCCTACATGTGGAGAAATGTGCATCACAGAGTACAACGAGGAGTGAGGCCAGCACACACTGACAGGGACGAAGGGAACTCAGGTAACAGTGGGAACTAACTGGGGACAGGAATAGAATAGAATAGAATAGAATAGAATAGCCTTTATTGTCATTGTACAAGTACAACGAAATTGGAGTGCCACTCCCTTGGTGCAAAATGCAAAATAAATATAAATGTAAAATATAAAAAGTACAATAAAACAACTGTAGTACTCAGACAATAAATACGTACAATATATACAGAATAGCAGCATAGTATAATGACAATGGCAAGTAAGTTAAGCAGGTTTAATTGTTTTGTGCTTATTTACTATGGTGATAGCTCTGGGAAAGAAGCTATCCCTGAATCTGTTTGTCCTGGTTTTATGTGACCTGTACCGTCGGCCTGACGGTAATAGTTCAAACAGTTGGTTACTGGGGTGAGAGTAGTAGGAAATAGACAGGGAACAGCAGGTGAAGACAGTCGGACACACAGGAAGTCAAACTGAAAGTTAAACCTGCTGTCTGGAACAGGTACGCCCTTAAAAAGCACGGATGCAGTGCTGGGTTCACCTGAGGCCTCAGACTTACTGTGGAGAGGTGATTCTGCCCTGAGCCAGCAGCGCCGTCTAGCGGTGACCGACAGAAATGCGCTACTCTGACGTCTTACCTGTTCCTCGGGTTCAGGTGATTTCACCTGTGAAATATCACCTGTTGTTGTGTCAAACTACAAACATGTAGATTTCACTGCAGTACACTGAAACTCAGAGCTCAGCATTAATTCAAACGTGATATAAGCGTGACCAGAACGTTAAAATAAAATAAAATAAAATAAAATAAAATAAAATAAAATAAAATAAAATAAAAGGGAGACGCTCACAGACCCACCGCCTGCCTGCAGAAAAATGGTGCATCATCCATCAGCTGCACATCCAGATACTTTAAATACTTTGAGTGCTTTTCCCTGAATACATTTACTTTACTAAAGTCAGACCCGCAGAACTCTGTTTGTTGTTTTTCTTTAGATTTTTATTACCCGCTTTGTTTCGTTTCTGTTGTACAAGTTACGTTTTATTTTCTATTTATTTATTCGTCGCATTTTCAAGCGTGTTAGTAAAAGTTTACAAACAGTAGATGGCGGTAGAGAGAAAAAGAGGCTCTTAATCGTCTCACTGAAGAAGAACTCGGATACCCATAATTCTCTGCTTCTTCCGTTTCCAACCAGTCGAGTCCTAAGATGGCGGACCGGCGGCGAAGGAGGAGGCGCGCGTCCCAGGACAGCGAGGATGATGACGAGTCCGGGTCGGGTTCGGACAGCGGGAGGTCCGGGTCCCCGTCCTCGAAGCCACGGGGACGGGAGCCCGACCCGGCGGAGCCGGCCGCGAGCCGGGTCCCGGCGAAGAGCGACGTGGAGTCCGAGTGTGTGAGTACCAGCTAGCGGCTAACGTTAGCTCCCAGAGCTCGCCCGGTCCCGGGCGGGAGATCAGAGCCGAGCTTTCCGGCGTTAGAGCATTTATTCCGGGCCAGAGACCCGCTCCGGGCCCGGGTCACTGTGGGAAATGAACCCTGGATAAAACAGCAGGTGACGTGTTCGACTCCCACAGACAGCTCGGTGTTTGTTCGGCGTTAGCTCGAAGGAAACGGGTAACGGCTCCGTCTGACGGTTCTGGTCCGTGACCCCGGTCAGCCTGGCGGTTCGAGCTGGAACAGACCGAGTAGCTCGCTTTAGCGCGCGTGTCCGAACCGGAAAGGCTCAAACTAACACGGACACCAAACGTGACACAACACCAAGCTGTGAGAGTGATGTCCGGGACCCCCGGGCTGGCTGCATCACGCACCTCCGCGTGACCCGAGGTCTGAGGGAGGCTCTGGGCTGAGCCTCCATTTTGGGGCCGTGGGTCTGTCTGAGACCCTGTGGTGGTGTTCAGCTGCGGCTTTTGGTCCCCGCAGCGAGGGAAACATGACCGATTCAGGCTGAGGCGGGTTTACTGGATGTTTACATGACAACAAACGTGAAACAGCAGATTAGTAAGAACCAATCAGCAGCAGGCTTGTTGATGAGTGTGAGATTTCAGACCTTTGCTGTGTTTAAGCTACTCTGGTCCCCAGTTTCCGGGCTTCTGCTTCATCTCTGCTCTCCTTTGGGTCGTAGCTCTGCCTCCACCTCCTCCTTTCCCAGCATCCTCCTCTGTCACTCCCTCTGCATGTCCTCCTTAACTACATCCATGAACCTCCTCTGAGGTCCTCCTCGTCTCCTGCCTGGCAGCTCCATTTTCATCATCCGCCCTCCCTCCTCTGCACATGCTCGACGCTCTCTGACTCACAGCTGACGCTCAGTTGGCTTCTACGAATCAAACATCACAGCAGGTCTCTCGACCTCCTCGTGAACCTTCCCTTTCACTCTTGTAAATCCTGTTTTTTATCCGGACGCAGACACACAGTGAATCCGCTGTTGGCGTGAGATCAGACGGAGCTGTAGCGCCGGTTTAAAGAGACTCTGAGACGTTTGATGGTGTTTGAGCTGCGTTCAGACTCTGCTGAAGTAATCGAGCTGTTGCTGGTCTGTACAGTTAAAGGTGGAGCTGATTAATGTGACGTACTCGCAGCAGCTCAAAGACGCGTCTGATCCTCGCCGCGTTGGCGCTGCAGGAGCTTAACGTTGGTTTTCTTTGTTGTTGCAGGAGAGTGAAGACGGCGTGGGAGAAGGTAAGCTGCTTCTTTGCACCACCTGAAGTCAAATCGCCGCTGTCGGGTGATGTCACTCCTCTTTGTTTTTCAGCCGTCCTCTCAGATTACGACAGCGCCGACCCCGAGGACAACGGCTCGCACTCAGAGGTACGAGCGCCGACTCGCTGTGACGTCACGTTTTAGCCTCTTTAGGGAGCGTTTCTCTAAAACTGTGTCCTCCTCAGGGAGTGGAGGAGGAAGAGGAAGCAGAGCAGTACAGCGACGAGGAAGCTCCAGCAGCAGCCGGCGAGCCCCGCCCCCCCACTACAGACGGGCCTGTGGAGGGAGCGCAGGGAGAGGAGGAGGAGGGCGGAGAAGCTGAGGAGGAAGAAGAGGCCGGAGGGCGGAGCAAAGAGGAGAGCAAAGCAGAGGAGAAGGGAAACCTCGCAGGAGAGCGACAGAGCGGCGACGGACAGGTGAGACAGGAACAGGAAGTGAGTCGCCACAGTGAGCCTCTGCTCAGGGTAACGAGCGAGGGGAGGGATTAAAGATGGTACCTGCTGCCATCTGATTGGTCTGATCTGAACTTTCACACAGGAGTCGACGGACGACCCGGAGACGAAGGCGGGGGGCAAACCGGGCCAGCAGCTGGACGACGACGAGGACAGGAAGAACCCGGCGTACATCCCGAGGAAGGGTCTGTTCTTCGAACACGACGTCAGAGGGCACGCTCAGGAGGAGGAGAGGTAACCGTCATAGCTCCGCCTCCAGATCTGAGTCGTTTAAACAGACAAAGTGAAGCAGCGCGTCTGCTACGTGCTACGCTAACAGTTTAGGGAGGAGTTAGACGGGTTGGAAGGCTCCACCCACAGATCTGCGTCACTGCTTGCTAACGAGGTTAAGGCTAGTTTTTAACGCCTCTGCTTTCACCTCATCGATGTGACGCACGTGTCCTCTCCGTCTGTGTCTTCAGGCCGAAAGGCAGAAACAGGAAGTTGTGGAAAGACGAGGGCCGCTGGGAGCACGACAAGTTCAGGGAGGAGGAGCAGGCGCCCAAGAGCCGCGAGGAGCTGATCGCAATCTATGGCTACGACATCCGAAACGGCGGCGGCCCCGGAGACCGAGGGTACAGACAGCGGAGGCCCAGGTGAGCTTTGGGACGCCTCGCTAAATAAATCACTCTGAGCGAGGTCATGGCACTTCCTGTAACGAGCGCTGTTGGTTTGATGTTTCGCCTTCGTCTCTGTCCGCAGACCGACGTCGTCTCCCAGCAGAGACAAGCGGTGGCGAGATGGCGGAGCAGAGCGGCCCGTCCGGTCCTGGCAGAACAGGGGCGGAGCTCTGAACCGAGGAGGAGCTCCTCCCCCTTCATCTGTCCACCCCTCCTCTTCGTCGCCATCCTCTGCGCAGCGAAGCGGCGTCCCCTCCAGACTGCCTCCCTCCCGTAGCAGACCCCCCCAGAGTAACCTGCACCCCCCGCCTTCGTCTCACTACAGGAACAATGAATCAAACACACCCCTGCTGCACCACCGCGAGCGGGCGGGTCCTCGGGCGCAGGCGGAGCCTGCAGGGGAAAAGGGAGGCGTCAGAGGGGGGCGAGGAGGAAGGGCGCCCTCTGTGGTCATTGAGGACATTACAGTCAGTCAGGGAGGGGCCACGGAGCAGGACGTTGGCGCCGTAACGCCGGCAGCGTCGCCTCAGCCGGGCGGTTACCAGTCCGCTTCGCCGAGACGCCAGCAGGAGCAGCGAGGCGGCACGGACAGATCTGCATCAGGATTGGCCGCTTCCTCTTCCGGCTCCGACCCCTCCCTTCAGTCGGCAGCGGCGACCAATCGGGAAGCTTCGCCTCCCGCCGAGCGGCCAGTGGAGCGCAAGTCTTACTCGCTGGCTCGCAGGACTCGCTCGCGCCCCGCAGACCTGGGCAGTAAACAGGCGTCTGTGGAGGAGTCCGTTGCCGGGGGCAACGCCTCTTCTCCCAGCAACGTGGGGGGAAAGAGCTGGTCGGGCGGAGGCGACGCACCGAGCCAGGCGGGAGGAGGCGTGACGGAGCTGGACCAGGACGTGGCGCGGCTCAATCTGGCGAGGCAGAGCTGGAGCCCGACCTCGTACATGCGCTCGGAGATGAGAGGTGAGGCTCTCACACCGCCGCCTCACAGGTGGCGTCTACACCTGCTCCGCTGACGTCACGTCTCTGTGGATGTTCGGCTTTTTCTCACGCAGACTAAACCTGACGTTCCATAAAAATGAACGTTTGAATGTTGTTGATAAACGTTATTTGGCTCCACGTGTGTCTGTGTCATGTGTCTCCATGTCACCATGTCTGTGGTTAATCCCGTCTCTCTGACCGCAGGCCTTCCCAACCCCCTGCACATGCCCGGCGCCCCGCCGCAGTTCTCCAGCATCGAGGAGATGGGTGTCGGCAACAACCGGGCTAAACGCTACTCCTCCCAGCGACAGAGAGCCGTGCCCGAGCCGGCGCCGCCCATGCACCTGGGAGTGATGGAGGGACACTACTATGAGCCCAGTAAGCCTAAGATCACATGACCAGCACCACACGGCGTCCAGCTGTTCTGCAACAGCAGCGTCGCCTCGCTGTGATTAACCTGCTGTCATCTTCTGTCTCAGTGTCGTACCAGGGACCAATCTATGCCCACGGGGATAGCCCCGCCCCCATGCCGCCACAGGGCATGCTGGTGCAGCCTGAGATGCACATCCCGCATCCTGGTAGGTGGAGTTTGGTTTTCATTTCAATTTAACCTGCGAGGACCTGACGTCCAATCAGCTCAAATAACAGAGAAATGAAACGAGTTCAGGTCTTAGGAGGTCGATGGATGTTTTCACGCAGTGACCTCATGTCTTCGTCTCTGTTAAGGTCTCCATCCCCACCAATCAGGAGGCCCCATCGCTAACCCCGCCCTATACGGAGGCCCACCAGTGTCTCTTTCACCAGGGCAACCACAGCAACTGCTGCCACCGCCTTTCTACCCTCCACCAGGGGTCATGACCTTCCCCTACCCCACCATGTACCCAAACCCACAGGTACTGATGTCAGTTTGTCAGTGGCGTGAAGCTCACTCTGATTGGTTGTTTTCCTGTCGTCAGCCTCAGTTTGTGGACGGTGTCGTGTCCTGTGCAGGAACATAGAGTGAAAGTTTGTGATCCAGGAGCTTTCTGATTGGTTGCAGGGTCAGACCCAGGTGACCTACGGAGGCGTGACGTACTACGACACGGTGCAGCAGCAGGCCCAGCCCAAGCCTTCGCCCCCCCGCCGCACATCCCAGCCCGTCACCGTCAAGCCCCCCCCTCCAGAGGTGCCCTTTGCCTCAGAGTGACTCTGCCCCTCGCCCCTCCCTGCCTCCATCTCAGCCTCACTCTGGTCCAAAAACTGTAGGTGAGTAACCTGAGGGGGGGTGATTGTAGTGTTTTTAGGAGGCTGATGCGAACCAGGAACACCGCCCCCTACAGGTGGACGCAGGAAGTGCACAGGTCGTTCTTTGTAGGCTCAGGCTGCGTCCACACGTAAACAGCGTTTTGTGTTCTTCAAACTGCTGCCAGCGCGGAGACTTTCCAAACCTCCGTGTTTTTACGTGTTGATTTAGCCGCACATCGTCAAACATGTGCGCCACGGATTCAGATCAAATTTACAGACTCCTGATTGGCCAACATGTTGACACGGTTTGCATTATATCGCCACCTGTTGCTGTAGCGTGTTCTTCACGGCGTTTGACTTCGTTTTTTGTGTTTAGATGTACGTGTGGACGTAGCCTCAGTAAGAAACAAGCGAAACAATCCGCAGGCGCAGAACTGATCCAGGACTCGTTATCAAAGTTTCATTAAACTAATCAAGTCGTTTAACCCTTTAAAGCTGGTCAGAGCAGCACGCTCTGTTTTGCGTAACTATTTTTAAATCCCGGTAGCTCTGCAACCACGTGAGCTAGCACAATAATTTTTTTGCATATGAAACCGGAGGAGTTGTACTTCCATCTTATGCCATCAGCTTGTCCTCGGTCACAGTTTCCTTCCACATATAGTTTTGCAAAAACTGCATAAAAAGCACTTGCAGCAACAAAAACATAATATTCCAGAAACACGCTTTGCCGATCCGATCAGCTGTTCATAACACTTCCTACGTCCATCAGCACGAACTTTTGCATGTCCGCCATGACCTGCCCGAAACCGGAAGTGACGTCATTTTCGCGGAAATGTAGTTTTTTACCATCAGGGCCTCATGAGCCTATACTGGTGTTTTTAAAAGTTATGTTTGACTTTATGACTTTCTGTGTGGTTTCTGGGATGCTTAGGACTCATATTGCACTGCTGGAAATAGTTTATTTTGATGCACATGCTGCTTTTTTGCAAATTTGCATTATAATATTTATTTTCGTTTTTCCTGCAGTGTATAAAAATTGGTGTATTTCAAAAATAAAACTATGAAGACACTCAAAATAAATTTCCTGTGGTGGGAAACTATTTTGTGCAACTTTTTTGTATTTACAGTTTTGAGGGATAAGCCTCTTAAATTTCTCTAACTAGAAATATATGTAAAAAAAACCAAAACGATTTTCAATTTTTTTGTAGTTTATTGCACTTTTTTGCAATTTATGTAATTACTATGCACTTAATGCAGACATATTATTAACATTTAGGCTGTAATGGTTGTATTGATGTATATCAACTTGAAATGCTCCCAAAAATGGCTCCACAGCATGTAAACATATAATATAAGCTCTGGCAGACTTGGTTCTATGGTCGGTCTTAAAGGGTTAAACAAAAACAAACAAACATGATTTTTGTTTCTCATAAACTCGACTCGCTGTTCTTTGATGGTCCATGTGTCTCTCTGTCCGCAGGAGCGGGGTGGGCGGGTCGGTGAGGAGCTGCGGTCCAAAAACATCCACCATGGTAAAGGAGGGAGGGCGGGATGGAGACAGGCTCCGCCCACAGCATCACTGGTGGATTCAGACTTTCTCCCCCTTCTTCTTTTTTCTTTTTTTTGTTTAGCCCGTGTAGCAGTCGGGCGGGTCGGCGGTTCGATGCTGTATCTTTGAGCAAAACGGGACTGATGACGAGTTCACGAGGAGTCGACCTCGGCGCCGTCTGTGTTTTTATTTGTTTTCTGTTGAATCTTGGAAATGGTTTCCTGCGTCAGGCACTCCTCCTGCAGGAGGACGCGTCGTCATCCATCCGTCGCAGCTACAGTTTGAAGACTGCTCGGCTCGTTTTGGCTTCAGTGCTCATTCCTCTAACTTTAAACCTGTAATCAGCAGATAAACATGTAATAAACGGTTAATAACACTTTATAAAGGTGCGGTAACTCATGTGGGCGTCAGAGGTGCAGGTAGAGCAAAAATCGCTTCCTCCGTGTTCGGACGGCCGTAGTTTAGCGAGACGTTTGTTTCAGCGTTCAGTGAAACTGCAGCTCAAACTTTAAAGATGAAACGAGACGTCAAACCTGGAGGAAACGAAAACAACTCGAATCAAATCCAGAGCGAGAACTTCTGACAGCATCGCTGCAGCTAAACGCTCTCAAACATTCCTGAATGTTTAGAATCCGGAATATTTTGCTGTGTTGTTTCATCAGAACCGTCTCACACGTGCGACACAGGCGTGCGCGACACAGGCGTGCGCGACACAGGCGTGCGCGACACAGGCGTGTGAGACTCGTGTTTAGCGACTTCTTTCTGTTTAAAAAGATTGTTTTGACATTTCTGAGTGTTTTTGAGCAACTTCAGGAAAATAATTTTCCCTTATAAAGATTCAAACTGCAGGCCTGTGACGGGGGCGGGGTTTAGGGTCCAGCATTAAAAGAAGAGTTATGTATTTTGTGATAAATGAAGAGAATAATTAGCAGATTAAACGTCAGATAGTTTAAGTTGAATTAAGCTGAACTTCATCCTTTATGAAGGCCTCGAGTCCTGTAACGGCGCCGCGTCCCTTTAACGTGCGGCTGTCTGCCCTCCTGAGCGTACACGTGTCACTTCCTGTTGCGATGGGGAGTGGGCAGGTGGAGGCGGTTCGTGCGTACGTGTAAATAGAAGCTGCAGAGTAGAAACATATTGTAATAGCATAGAGGAGCTTCGGCAGGGACCTCGAGCGAATCGATGGATGGAGAGCGGCGTGTGGGTTTGGTTTCCTCTGTTCTCACGTCTGTTTCTTTGGGTTTATTATCGTTGTTGTTGTTGTTGGGGGTGCGTGCCGCCTCGTCTCTTTGTTTTCTGCACGCAGGAAGCTCGAACTAAAACTTGATGAAAACACCAGGCTGTCATGTTTCTGTTTGTTTGCGCTCCGTGTTCTGGGAGCTCGTGGTCGGACGTTAGCGTTCCTCCTCTCGTTAAACTCGGGGAGTTGTTTGACTGATGGGTGAGGACAGAAGCGAGTTGCCGTTAGAAACGCCTGCCGTTCAGCCCGTTAGCAGGATCGTCAGGAGAAAACCGGTTGAATTTAACAGGAACATGAATCGTTCCTGATGTTTCCTCTGATGGTGGGGCTCGGATTCAGTGGGAGGAAGTCGGGGTTTTGGTGCTTGCATCAGAAACGACACCGCTCTGATCTTCGTTCACCTTCATCGGAGGAGGAAGAGGAGGCCTTCGGCTGTGACGGTAGCTTCAGCTCCAACCGTTAATGTCCAACGATGTTTCAATAAAGTTTAGAGACGTCTCCTGTTCTCTGGGTCTTCCTCTTTGTCTTCTTCTCTCAAATAAATCCTGCAGAGCTGGAGTTGGGCTGACTGCTGTGACCTTTGACCCGAGCCGCCCACACTGCTCACTGTAGCTATGTCCCAATTCATAGGCTCACACTTCTGTTTAATCAGTTTTCTGTTTGACGTTTATTCAGCTGTGTGAAAACTAGAACTTTGATCTCAGACGAACCGATTTACTCACGAACAAATAAAACACTGAAAACACAAACAATAACATTTTTAGGTTGTTTAAGTGACTTATATATCACGTTTAATGTGAGTAGCCAAAGACCGCGTGGGGGGTTTTGAAAGCGATGTGCCGGGAGTCTCAGCGGCTCGAGTGACCCTCGACCTCCCTGTCAGCGATTTTGCTGGTGGTCTGGACGTCTCCGAAAACGTTGGAGCACTTTTGCAAATATGTGATATCTTGATAAACTGAGCAGATATTTGAGGTTTACACAGCTACATTCTCGCCTGAAAATATGTTAAAAGTTTATTTTGTGACCCAGAAAGATTAATAAGAGTAATATTAACGCTAAAGGCTGCCGCCATTGTTGGAAACTGGAGTTTGGCTGGGCCACCAAGGACACACCAGACCCATCCTTCAAATTCAGGGAAAAGGAGGACACATTTGGAGGAGTCTTCGAATCGGGACAGCCTTTGTCACCTGGCTGTGACGTAATCGGCCTATGAATCGGGACATACCTTGTGACCGCAGGGCTGTTATTTTACAGTGATGATGATGATGATGATGACTGCATTGATTTGGTTCTGTTTCTATGTGGAGAACGTCGTCATCCACGCAGACGAATTAAAGAACCTAAAACATGTTTCTGCTCACTGTTTAGATTTATTTATTTTTTCAATAATTTTAAATCAAGCAGAAGCTTCAGGAGGGATTTGGCTTCAGCACCAACAGCTCTTCAGATGTATTGAAATCAATCATCCAGCATCTGAGCAGGACGCCTCCTGGGCGAGCTCGTGGATCCAGAACAGTCTGCTCACATCCTGTCGGTCCACTCTGGTGTCATCAGGTGTCACTGAGGTGTTCAGGACACTGAGTGGCTGATGCAGAGCAACAATGAGGCAGAATCATAAAATCAGACTGTATATAAAAAGCAGTCAGCGTGCTGTCAGTTTTTGACTAATTATTCTGAAGCCTCAGTGTTTGTCTTTTGTTTGCTGCAGCATTCACAGATTTTGTTTCATTTATTTAGATTTTTGTTTTCCATGAATAACAACAATGATGATGGGAGCAATACGGTGAGTCAGGTGTCAATCAGCACCTGTAAAGAGGTAAACATCTCAGACAAGCAAATGAACGTGAAAAATGATCAAAACATCACAGCAGTCCCTCTGCAGTCTGGGGTTCAGGCTCCTCAGTGGGAGTTTGGGGGGTCTCGTTGGGCCCTTTGTGTCCTCGTGGCCGCCCCAGTTTTCCTCGGTGCAGTAACTATTCCGTCCAGCAGGCGGCGGCAGCGCGTATTGACTCAAGCCGCCATTATCCCGTAGTAGAAGGAGGAAGAACAGAGGGGAAGCATCCAGGAATTCTGCCACAGTTCTCCTGAAAAACCTCCTCTGCGCCATGGAAATGTCGGGAGCGGACAGCGACTGGAGGAGCCCACAGTTCCGACAGAAAGTCGTGGCTCAGATGTGAGAAAGTCTCTGTTTTTCTGTTTAATGTCACTGTTTTGGTTTGTGTTAGCCGCTCAGGCTAAGCTAAAGGCGGCGCTGTTAGAAAATGCGTCATGTCTGAGCAGGCGTTTAAAAAACGTTAAATTAAGAAAAACCGGTAAAAAAGCAAAGCGAGCTCGGATCTGATGACACGACGGGACACGGAGGACGAAAGGTCCGGGTGATGGCTTCTATTCGGCGAAGAGAAAATGGACAAAATGACGCTAACAGATAATTTCTGTCAACTTTCATTGTTAGCACCATTAGCTGCTGAAGCTAATGAGTTACAGTTATCTGCGCTGTGAGAACGTTCACCTGCGTGACTGAAAGTCAGGCTGCGTAGCGTGAATAAGCGGCTACAGTCAGCGTGAGATCACGTGACGCTCCCGCTCTTCTGCTCGTGCACAGTCAGGAAAGTAAACGGTTTATATGTTTTTTAAAAAAGAAAGGCAGCTCAGTGCTGCTTTGGTTTAACACGGGAAAGGTCGCCGGTTCGAAACCGGAGGATTTCCTCAGGGGGTCGTGAACATGTGCGGATTAATTCCTGAAAGCAGCGGATTACAGCAGTGAGGTCCTTTAAATAAAGATTAAACTGTCCCCATCTTTATAGAGAGAAATGCTGCTCATCAGCCTGAATGGGTTCAAATCCACTGTCACAAGTTTCCATTCACTCCCATAAGGGACGCTGAAAAAAGGCAAACCTGAATCTAAATAATCTGAAAGAGGTGTTATGATCAGTTTGAGTCAGGATACTCTGTTGATCCTGGGTTCAGATTAGGTTTAAAGTGGGCGCGCTGTTTGAACTGTCCTCCAAAGGCTTCTGATACAGTGCATTGATGTCCAAGTAAACACAGAAGCAATAGAGCTCAGCAGAGCAGCTCTGTAAGTAAGATCACATCATAGTCTTCATCCAAACGCAGTGCTGTGGAGTCTGTGAGGTCGTTCGTGTCATTTCTAGTGGAAAGAAATCTGTATGTCGATGTAAACAACAGCTCCTCGCGGTGTACCACAAGGCTCCGCTTTAGGTCCACTGCTGTTTCCCACCTGTGCCGTTTTTCCTTTATGCAGAACAGGGAACATTATTGTTGACGGTGGGAGAGATCCAAGACGTGACATGTCCTTTCTGCCAATAATCAAAAAGTTAGCGAGGTCTGAAAGCACCTCGCTAACGTCGCACCAAATTATGCGAGCACGGGAACCTCCACTCTGTCCCACAGCAGCAGCAGCAGCAAACAGGTCATTTATAGAAGCTACGTCGTTATTTTTCATCAAGATTTAGATTTTTTTTTCATTATTACGTATTAGTATCCTGTAATATACAAAGATTACAGCAAACAGCTGACACGTGTGACTAGTTTATAACTGTTGTAGAAGAAGATCGCTATTTGGATAACAAGTGCTTATATTTAAATAAACAAGATATAAAACCTGACCTCACAGCTGTAACAAAATAAACACATTTTAATACGTTAATAACTTACTGTAAAACACCTTTCCCGTTCAGCTACGTTCCCCCGGCTCAGCGATCCTGACGGTCCCGTACAGCCTTTATCCGTCATGATCCTCATCCACATGCAGACTGCGGTGTTCCAGGATTCCCGGAGGTTAAAATGGTTCAGCGTTGCAGAAAACATTAGATTTGAGCCGTGTTAACTTAACGTGTTCGCTGCTTCGAGTCGTTTCTGTGGTGTCTTCCCAGAGGTCCGGTTCATGTGCAGCGTCGTGGTTTTAAATTATGTATGTGATGCTCACGGCGATGAGTGTAACTGGGGAGGTGGGGGTGAAGGCAGAGACCGATGAAGATATCAAGGTGTGTTTGTGACGATGAGTGTGATTCCTGCAGCGAAGAGGCCATAAGGAAGGCAGGAACCTCGAACACCACGCACAAGTCGGGCACGGACATGGAGAACCACGTCTACGTCAAAGCCAAATCCAGGGTGAGTCCCGCCCACCGCCGCCGCGCCTGGATTAGTTACTGCTGACGCTGCTTTCTGAAAATGACTGGCTTACAAAAGAAGTGAAAGTTGTTGTTAATCAGTGTTAGCGCCACCTGCTGGGGACAAAACAAACACAGGAGAGCCAGATCGCACCAGCAGACTGTTATTAAACTACAAACTGGGACCGTTTATGAGTTATTTGATCAGTTATTTGTGGAAGCAGATCACTGGTTTTTAGGGGTGGGGGAAAAATGGATACTGTGTAGCATGGTGATATTTTGTTGCTAATAATGTATGGATACAGGGACAGCAGAAATCGATATTTTGTTACAAAAAGGTTTTTGTGCTCTGACTTCAGAGCATGTTGATCCTTTTTCTGAGCAAGAATCCTGACATTCCTTCACTGTCCAAATGTGTTTCACTTGTTTTTGGCAGCAATAAACATGACAGTTTACTTATTTTAATTTAAGACATGTTTTATTTTAATTAAGTTTAAAACTTTTTTATTTAATGTAAAATTATATTTTGTTTTAATTTACTTTCAAATTCTTCAGTTGCTGAAGGGGCTGCATAGTTTTCATAAACTGCATAGTTCAGAATAGCTATAATTGTACCAGATGGTTGATTCAGTTAAGTTGGACTAGACTGTAATACAAACCGTTCAGTTTGTCAACAATCAAACTGAAATGAGAGAAAGACTGAGTGTGAGACTTTGATATTAGAGAAAATGAATATTGATAAAGTTTACCTTTATGTACAGAATCTGAATATCGCAAAATATTTTTAAAAATTGCAATAATATCGTATCGTGGGATGTATGGTGATTCCCACCTCTACTGGTTTTACAGGTTGTTTGAAGCTAGAGAGCTGCATTTTTATATCACGATAAAATGCAGAATAACAGAAGCAGGTTTGACGCAGACACTGAAGTATTTAAATGAAGCCGTGAATGTCGCCGTGCTCCTGAAACGTCCTCGAACGTCGTTCAGCGAATGTAACTTCTACACCATGTGTCTGGTTTTTCCTCAGGAGGAGTATTTATCTCTGGTGGCCCGGCTGATCATTCACTTCAGAGACATCCGTGAGTATCCGCATCGTGCCTTATTGATCTCAGATCAATGACCTGGCGTTGGACTGCGGGTCACAGTCACGCACTAATCTGGTCGTTTGGTGCTTTTGATTCATTTGAGCATCAAATTGAGGAAAAACAAGAAACACAATTTTATATTTGATGTTAGAAAGAAAACGTGCTCAGCAGTCGGTCTGAGAGCAGAACACACGCTCGCTGATTTACCTGCCGGCAGACAGGAAGTGAGTCTTTACAAAAACAGAGTGAGCAGGAAGTCTCGTTCCTGTGGGCACAGACGCTTTTTCAAATCAGCAAACGTGACTTTGCGTGACATCACTCGTACAGCAGCATGTAAATGTCTGCTTTTTATTCAGAGAGGGGGCGGAGCTTGTCTCCACATTCATGTAAATGAGTTGTTTGTGCTGAGTGGATCTGCTGCTCAGCCCTGTTGTGGATCATTGATCAGAGGTATTGACGACTGTGTCCTCTCTGCAGATAAGAAGGCTCTTGGAGGTTCAGGTAGGTGGGCTTCGTGTCTCTCTGGTCTCCCCCCCCCTCCCCGTTTGTTTTCTTTGCTGTGTTCTGTCCTCTGCTGGACCGGTCTGTACCGGACTCATGGCGTTCATGATTTCTGCTGTGCATGTTGGAGCTGCTTAATATGGTCTGTTGTCTACCCTTCTGCTAGATCCCATGAATGCCCTGAATACCCTGACAGGGGTTGGAGGGGGTCCTGGCGCCATTGGCATGGGGCCTCGCCCTGCCGGTGCTCCAGTGGGTGGCATGGGGGCCATGGGGCCGATGCAGATAGGCCAGCATGCCATGGCAGGGGTGGCTGGAAACCCACAAGCCAGTGAGTGTTTCCTCCATGTGGTGTTTGCTGTAAATGCACATCTTCCGCGTGTTGGGTGGAGGCTGGCTGCGTCTACATGCCACGTTTCGGCGTCAGAGCCGGCCTGATTTTCAGTCTCTGCTTTAGCACGGTGTGTGTCTGAGAGTCCAGAGCTGGCCTCGGACGCCGGCCCGCTGCTTCATCTGCCCCCCTCTCTCCCCCTGCAGTCGGCGGACCGGGACCTATGCCCATGCAGCAGTTGGTGCAGCAGCAGCAACAGCAGCAGCAGAACGCCATGCAGTTCCAGCAGTTCCAACAACAGCAGCAGAACGCCATGCAGCAGCAGCAGAACGCCATCCAACAGCAGCAGCAGCAGCAGAACGCCATCCAGCAGCAGCAGCAGCAGCAGTTCCAGGTGCAGCAACAGCTGAGGGCGCAGCAGCAACAGATGCAGCAGCAGCTCCAACAGCAGCAGCAGCAGCAACAGCAGGCCCAGAACCAGCAGCAGCAGAACCAGGTGAGACCAGGTCCTACACGCTGCAGGCAGAGTAGATGCTGCGTAGGGGCGGGATTAAAGTCTGATCCTCTCTGCAGTAATTCAGCGGCAGCATTTGTTCTGATGTGAGGCGTGTGCACGATCGCTGCATAAATCAGCTCTATCCAGAGACGGGAGGAGTTATTGTAAACTGTAAGAGCAAATAAACAGCTAACAGATCATCTGCAGAGGAATGGTTTATTTGAAGAGTTTCAGTCAGGTTTCAGAGCTCATCACAGCACAGAAACAGCTTTAGTGAAGGTTACAAATGATCTTCTTATGGCCTCTGACACTGGACTCATCTCTGTGCTTGTCCTGCTAGACCTCAGTGCAGCGTTCGATACTGTCGACCATAATATCCTATTAGAGCGATTAGAACATGCTGTAGGTATTACAGGTATTGCACTGCAGTGGTTTGTATCATATCTATCTAATAGACTCCAATTTGTGCATGTAAATGGAGAGTCCTCTTCACACACTGAGGTTAATTATGGAGTTCCACAGGGTTCAGTGCTAGGACCAATTCTGTTTACATTATACATGCTTCCCCTAGGCAGCATCATTAGAAGACATAGCATACATTTTCACTGCTATGCAGATGACACCCAGCTCTATCTGTCCATGAAGCCAGATAACACACACCAATTAGTTAAACTGCAGGAATGTCTTAAAGACATAAAGAAATAATCTGACTTTCAGTGATCAACAGTTTCTGCAAAATCGACTTAACCCTTTAAAGCCGGTCAGAGCAGCACGCTCCGTTTTGCGTAACTACTTTTAAATCCCGGTAGCTCTCCGTAAGCCAGCACAATAATTTTTTTTTGCATATGAAACCGGAGGAGTTGTACTTACATCTTATGCCATCAGCTTGTCCTCGGTCACAGTTTCCTTCCACATATAGCTTTGCAAAAACTGCATAAAAAGCACTTGTAGCAACAAAAACATAATATTCCAGAAACACGCTTTGCCGATCCGATCAGCTGTTCGTAACACTTCCTACGTTGAAAAAGACGTCAACGCGAACTATCGTCATTTTCGCAGAAAATGTAGTTTTTTACTTGTAGGCCTTAAAAGCCTATACTGGTGTTTTTATAAGTCATGTTTGACTTTATGCTTTTCTGAATAGTTGCTGGGATGCTTAGAACTCTTTATTTTGATGCATATGCTGTTTTCTTTGCAAATTTGCATCATAATATTTATTTTCGTTTTTGCTGCAGTGTACAAAAATTGGTGTATTTCAAAAATAAAACTATGAAGACACTCAAAATAAATTTCCTGTGGTGGGAAACTATTTTGTGCAACTTTTTTGTATTTACAGTTTTGAGGGATAAGCCTCTTAAATTTCTCTAACTAGAAATATATGTAAAAAAACAATATATTTTTTGTAGTTTATTGCACTTTTTTGCAATTTATGTAATTACTATGCACTTAATGCAGACATATTATTAAAATTTGGGCTATAATGGTTGTATTGATGTATAGCAACTTGAAATGCTCCAAAAATGGCTCCACAGCATGTAAACATATAAAGTAAGCTCTGGCGGTTCTATGGTAGGTCTTAAAGGGTTAAAGCTAACCTTCCAGCGGTGCCTTAAGTTGCCTTACAGAGGAGAAGTTTAATGCCCCGAGCTCACAGCTGTGATCTGTCCACCGCTCTGACCGCTGGTGGCTGTGAGGGGAGACGAGTGGCTTTCCTCTCATTACTCATCAGCTGTGTCTGTCTGATTACAGATGCACCAGTCCAGGCTGCAGCTTATGCAGCTCCAGCAGCACGCTCAGGCCCAGGCTCAAGCCCAAGCTCAAGCCCAAGCCCAGGCTCAGGCCCAGGCTCAGGCCCAGGCCCAGTCCATCCAGCAGATGGTGCAGCAGCAGCAGGTCCAGGCTCAGACTCAGCCGGTTCAGATGCCTCCGCACTCCCAGCAGCAGCAGCAGCAGCAGCAGCAGCAGCAGCAGCAGTCGGGCATGGTGCCTCAGTCTCTGGCTGGACAGATCCCATCCCAGCACGTCTCTCTGAACCAGCAGCAGCAGAGGCTGCAGGCCTTCCAGGTGAGACAGAACTACAGGTTTGCTTCTGCAACTCCGACTGAATCACAGCCAGACAGTCGTCCAAATCGAGTCAGAGAAATTGTTTTTAAGATTCTAATTCATAACATAAGTTAGCACAGTTTCACTCAGTGCTGTCATTTAAAGAACTGGACGTCTGGAAAAGCAGCGAATCAGATTTTCAAAGTAAAACAGGAAGTCTGCAATGAAAATCCGACCAGAGGCTGTGATCAGTCTGCAGTTCCTGCTCCAGTGCTCTGAGATTTCACAGCTCAGTGCTCCCTTCCTCTGCTTGCATGCTTTGCTGTGTGTGTGTGTGTGTGTGTGTGTGTGTGTGTGTGTGTGTGTGTGTGTGTGTGTGTGTGTGTGTGTGTGTGTGTGTGTGTGTGTGAGAACAGGCCCGTGCAGCCTTGCAGCAGCAGCAGGCAGCGCAGCAAGCTCAGCAGGCCGCAGCGCAAGCACAGCTCAACGCAGCCGCCGCTGCAGCCGCCGTGCCTGGACAGGTGAGGACGCCGCCACGAACTCAGGTTCATCAGCTCTGACTTATTTAGACAAACGGCAGGAAATTGTAGAGCAGGTGAAACAGGAAACTCAAAATGACAGGTTCGCCTGCTCCGGGGCGACCGCTTCCACCGTCTGCGTGGAAACGGGTCAGAATACCAACTGTAGGTTAAACTGTCCACACCTGATATTCTCACTGCTCAAGTCACAAATGTGAACCTGCAGGAACCTCTGACCTGGTCACAGGTGTAGAGAGACGCAGGTCTCACCTGTCCTCGTGTCACCTGTGCTTTGTTTCTTCTGAAGCTGGTTCGTCCTGGGATGCAGATTCCAGCCCGGCTGCCTCGAGCACCTCTGAACCCCATCCCTCCTCAAAACGCCGCCACCGCTGCAGCTGGCGTGGTGGGAGTGCAGGCCATGACACCGCAGGTATTTATCCCCAGTGTGACCTCTGACCTCCACCTGCTCGTCCTCCTGTTTCTTCAGTCTGAAGCAGCTTCGTGAGGTGGAGACGGTTTCTAACGACCTCGTGGAGCTGCTTCACGCACACAAGCATCCTGCCTTCCCCTCTGTGCTCTGATTGGCTAGTTTGCCTTGTCTGTCCAATCACCTCCAGCAGATGTCATCGCCCTCACCGGTGCAGGTCCCGACTCCTCAGTCGATGCCGCCTCCTCCGCAGCCGTCACCCCAACCCCCGACCTCACAGCCCAACTCAGCCAGGTACGTCCAGTAAATAGACCGCACCGCTGACCTTTCAGGACAGCAGTGGGTCGGCCAGTCATCAGCCAATCATCAGCCTCTGAGGTTCAGATTCACGTCTGCGTCCGGTCTCTGACCCGCTCGGTTTACATGTCTGTGAGCGAGTCTAACTCCTTCTGGCTCCTCCCACAGCTCCGGTCCCACTCCGTCTCCGGGGGGTTTCCAGCCCAGCCCGTCTCCTCAGCCGTCGCCGAGCCCCGCCAACTCCAGAACCCCCCAGAACTACGGCGTGCCCTCCCCCGGGCCACTCAGCACTCCAGGTAACACACTGAGGTCAGAGAAGGTGAAACACGTCTATTTTCCCTCCTCAGAGTTTCACCGGCTTTTATTGTGAAACTTTCAGTGAACCCGAGCTCGGTGATGAGTCCGGCGGGGCCCACGTCTCTGGAGGACCAGCAGTACATGGAGAAGCTCAAACAGCTCTCCAAGTACATCGAGCCGCTGCGCCGCATGATCAACAAGATCGACAAAAACGAAGGTGAGCCGAGACGCCACAGCACACACATGCACGGGTTCCCAAACTGAGGTTCGTGGAGTTCATCTTTGGTCGTCTTTTATTGATAATGGTACGATTGGAGATTTAACCCTTTAAGACCGACCATAGAACCAAGTCCGCCAGAGCTGATATTATATGTTTACATGCTGTGGAGCCATTTTTGGGAGCATTTCAAGTTGCTATACATCAATACAACCATTATAGCCCAGTTTTTAATAATATGTCTGCATTAAGTGCATAGTAATTATATAAATTGCAAGAAAGTGCAATAAACTACAAAAAAATGTAAAATCGTTTTTGTTTTTTTAACATATATTTCTAGTTAGAGAAATTTAAGAGGCTTATCCCTCAAAACTGTAAATACAAAAAAGTTGCACAAAATAGTTTCCCACCACAGGAAATTTATTTTGAGTGTCTTCATAGTTTTATTTTTGAAATACACCAATTTTTATACACTGCAGGAAAAACGAAAATAAATATTATAATGCAAATTTGCAAAAAAGCAGCATATGCATCAAAATAAACTATTTCCAGCAGTGCAATATGAGTCCTAAGCATCCCAGAAACGACACAGAAAGTCATAAAGTCAAACATAACTTTTAAAAACACCAGTATAGGCTCATGAGGCCCTGATGGTAAAAAACTACATTTCTGCGAAAATGACGTCACTTCCAGTTTCGGGCAGGTCATGGAGGACATGCGATAGTTCACGCTGACTCTAATCCAACGTAGGAAGTGTTATGAACAGCTGATCGGATCAGCAAAGCGTGTTTCTGGAATATTATGTTTTTGTTGCTGCAAGTGCTTTTTATGCAGTTTTTGCAAAGCTATATGTGGAAGGAAACTGTGACCGAGGACAAGCTGATGGTATAAGATGTAAGTACAACTCCTCCGGTTTCATATGCAAAAAAAAATTATTGCGCTAGCTCACGTGGTTGCAGAGCTACCGGGATTTTAAAATAGTTACGCAAAACGGAGCGTGCTGCTCTGACCGGCTTTAAAGGGTTAAAGGATAATTCCTCTTCTTACTAAAGAAACAAAAGCACGACTGAAAGAGTCGGAAAGGAAAAATGTTCTGATAGGAAACAAACAGGAAGACGATGTCGAGGTAAGAAGTGGAGGGGAAGCGATGAGCTCAGGGCAGTCATGTGACACAAAGTGAGGAGAAGAAACACATGTTGAGATGTTCAAACACGAGTCCAGAATCGCTCAAAAGAATGAAAACTGCTCCTGAATGATGCGTATCGTTTAGGTTTACCCGATGCCCGTCCCTGCTCCTGAACGCATCGAGGCGTGGTTAAAGTTGCTTTCTTCTGTGTTTTCAGACAGGAAGAAGGACCTGAGCAAGATGAAGAGCTTGCTGAACATCCTGACTGACCCCAACACCAGGTGAGAGTCGTTTAAGCCTCTCAGGTGAAACAATCCAAACTCAGCTGACTTGGTTAGCCACCTCCACCCGGAGCGTCTCCATGTCTTCACAGCAGACACTAGGAGCCCGCCGTTTTCCAGCTGTGGTCACGTGATCACAGCTGGAAAACACAAACACTGTAGATGATGTCAGCCACATCGGCATGATGCACGCCTCCGAGCTCACAGCTGAAGCACTTCCTGACCTCCTTTTCCTGACCTTTGACCTTTAGGTGTCCCCTGAAGACGCTGCAGAAATGTGAGATCGCTTTGGAGAAGCTGAAGAACGACATGGCGGTGGTAAGGCGAGCGTCTCCTCCTGCTGCTCTCTCTAATCTTCAGAGGGTCGACGCCGGTCTGAGCCTCTGTGTTTCCTGTCCTTTCAGCCGACGCCCCCTCCCCCGCCCGTGGCCACCAACAAACAGTACCTGTGTCAGCCGCTGCTGGACGCCGTCATGGCCAACATCCGCTCGCCCGTCTTCAACCACTCCCTCTACCGATCCTTCGCCCCCGCCATGAGTGCCATCCACGGACCACCCATCATGTAGGTACCGCACACGCGTCGCGCTACACTTTACAGGTCAGAGGTCATATTCACAGCGTCACGTCCTCCTCAGGGGCCCGAACATCTCCGGGCGCAAGAGGAAGCACGAGGACGACGAGCGGCAGACGATCCCCAACATCCTGCAGGGCGAGGTGGCGCGCCTCGACGTCAAGTTCCTCGTCAACCTCGACCCCTCGTACTGCAGCAACAACGGCACCGTGCACCTCATCTGCAAGCTGGGTGAGAACGCCGCTGCCCGCTGCTCCGCCCGCTGCTCCGCCCACTTCAGATCACACAGGGAAACTTTATTGGTGTTTTCTGTTTCAGACGATAAAAACCTTCCCAGCGTTCCTCCGCTGCAGCTCAGCGTTCCCGCCGATTATCCCGACCAGAGTCCGCACTGGGCCGACGACGGAGAGCAATACGGTAAGACACGCCCACCGCCGCCGTCTTCCATCAGCCAATAGAGCCGCGCATCCACGGAGACGTCCACAGGCTCAAAAATATTAACAAACAAAATGCAGATAAACAAGTGAAAACACTTAAAAGCATAAATTCATAAAAGTCTAAATTAGAGCAGGAAATAAGACCGTCTGTGAGGGCAGCCAATCAGGATGCCACACAGAGGCGTGGCTTCAGAGAGGGAGGATAGAGTCAGAGTAGAAACGTTTCTATCAGTTGGGTCGTCTGGTGATGACATCATCGACTGTGTTTCAGGTGCGAACAGCTTCCTGCAGACGGTTCACAGGAACATGACGTCCAAACTGCTGCAGCTGCCCGACAAACACTCGGTGACCGAGCTGCTCAACACCTGGGCTCGCAGCGTCCAGCAGGCCTGCCTGTCTGCAGCCTGAGACCCCGCCCACTGCTCCCCTTTCAGACATGTGGGACTGTCCTCCCCGTGCATGCTGGGTAAGACCTGCAGATGGGCATCGTCAGAGCCGAAACCCATAACCGATTTTCTCTGCTGCTCCTTGAATGCGTCACGAGTCTGTTTCTGTTAGTTTAAATAAAGTTATAGTCCCTGTTTTGTATGACGTCTTTTTGTATTAAATAAAATGTGTTTACTTCAGTCCAATCAGCTGTTTTCTGTTTACCTGCTGCAGGTGTGAGCACACACCTGTCAATCAGCCGTTTACTTCCTGTTCAGGACGTCTGTGTCAGTGAAAGAGGCGGAGTTTCCAGCATGTGACTAATCAGAAACACAAACCGGTGAACTGACAGCAGAGTGTGCGTGTGTGCGGTGTTAATAAAGTTTATTTAAAAGCTTTCGTAGGAGCGTCATTAAAATCAGCGGGTTTCAGTTTCAGTTGGGAACTTCCATGAGCGCACACCTGTGATCAGAACAAAGTTCAATTGTTCATCACAGGGTGGGCTCCTCGCTGGTTGGTTTAACCAATCAGAGTTCAGCTGGTGAAGAACTGAAGCGTGGCGTGCTTTTATTTTCATACGTTTATTCTTTAAAGAAGCTCAGACAGCTGATACAAAGAATGAATAAAAACATGGACATGAACAGACAGTTTATCGTGTGTGTGTGCGCGTGCGTGCGGGGTCTCATGAAGTTCGGAGGTCAGAATCTGAGGGAGAACGCTCTGTAGGACAGGTTGGTGAACACGTCAATACGGTCGCTGCTGCCGCCGACCGTCAGCACCTGAAACACACGACACGTTCACTAACACACTGGAAAAAAACCTGACGTCGCTCTCTCTTCTGGCCACGCCCCTTGCTGACTTTTAATGTGTAGGTTGTTCCGGTTCTTCTCCAGCTTTAACCAATCAGCACTGAGCCACATCGTACTGTCCCGCCGTGTTTGCACACGCTCAGTTCATCACGGCTCAGGTCTGCCGTGGACTTTTGAAATCGGATTTTGAACCAGCGATGTGTGAAACGCGTTCACTCGTGAACCTGTCGTGTCATGTGACCTCTGTGTTTGCGTGAGGATGTGCGTGCTGCATTCAGGGTCTCACCCGGTGCTCGGTGCTGTTGTTGTTGAGCTGCAGCGTGTTCAGGCTCTGTGGCGTGCAGGGAATCTGAGTTTTGACCTCGCCGCCCAGCAGGCAGTGCGACACGAACGCACCGTCACCCACCGTTAGGATCTACAGGAAATGCATCACAGGAAGTGAACCAGAGCGAGCACCAGCACAGATGGACAAACACTGACTGCAGCGTCTTCCTCACCAAGTCCTGGTGGAAGGTCGACTGTCGTTGGCACCCGCTCAGGTTAAAGATGGAGGTCGGCGACAGCGAGCGGAGGTGCCACAGAGACAGAGACGGTCCGCCGCCGCACAGCTGTGGGAACAGGAAGTCAGACATGTTCAGAATCTTGCACATCTGGAATCTAAGGAAACATCTGTAAAAACAAACCTCAGAACAAGAACGAAGGAGAACGTTTCATCTCTCAGTCTAACGTCACCTGAACTCACCTGGAGTCCATCACCTGTTTCTAACAGCAGCAACACGACTCCTCAAAAATAAGACTTAACGGTTAAAGCTGTGATCAAAGATCGAAGATGACATCATTTTAATCAATGATTAATTTGATGGAAGGAGGGGGAGGAGTCACAGCGATGCGAGGAAACGTTTTCTCACCATCCAGTCGGAGTCGGTGGTCACGCAGCTGATCCATTTACCGTACTGAGGACGCGCACACACCTGAAACACACACCTCTGTTTATCCTCAGATAAAGAGGAAATGACATCATCACAGGAAGTCTGCGACACTTTCTGGCACTCACCTCGTACTTGTAGACCTCGATGGAGTGAACACACTGACCCGTCCTGCTGTCTGCAACAGCAACACGTCACCTTCATCATCACCATGATCCTCATCATCACTAATATCATCATCATCATCATCCTCACTAGGGCTGGGCGATATGGCCTAAAATCCATATCGTGGTATAATTTGAAGCACGTGCGGTAACGATATATAGGTGCATGTTGATGACATCATCAACATGCACCTATATATCGTTGGAGCGGTGTAGTCAAAACCCCACGTTGGCCAAATTCATATCGTTTCTACCGCCCACCCCTACTCCTCACCACCATCTTCACCATCATCATCCTCCTGACGGCCCCATGTGTCCTGTGAACTCACCCCACACCCTCACTGCTCCGTCCTCTCCCCCCGACAGGATCTCCGCCTCCCTCTCTCTTACAGTCACGCAATGGACGTAGTCCGAGTGACCCTGAAGGACCGTCTGAAGACAAAAACAAACCTGTCACCATGGAAACACAGAACTCCCCCAACAGACTCTGCCGTGAAAATTTTTTGAAACAGTTCAGCGCACACGGACGTCCAGGTATGAAAACTGCAGTTCCTCTGACATCCAGCAGAGGCTCCAGCAGTGAGTCGTTCCCCACAGACTCACACGTTAACAGCAGCAGTCATCTCACACACACACACACACACACACACACACACACACAACATGGAGTCAACTTTGTTCCCACTCACCTTGAACACACCGTTTTCCAGGTCCATGACATGGATGTTGTTATCGCCTCCTCCAACCACCAGGCTGTTATCCTGACACACAAACACAACTCATTACACGTCGCAGTGACACGTCCGACAGAAACACAACTATCCTCATTATCATCGGAGAAAAGGCCGACACGCTGCATCGCTTCTAAAAACAAAAACTTAAATAACATTCAAAAAAAGAGTGAAAAGAAGTCAGAATAATAAAAGGACCTCAATAAAACATACAAAAACATAAAGGTTTAGTAAATGGGTGGCTCTGACGGCGAGGATGATGAGGAGGATATTCTTCATACTGTCACAGGTTTGTGTTTTATTTCAGGTTCGAGTGTTTTCTGTTCGTAGAGGTGGGCCAGCTTTAACAAAGAGAAGCAGAGCAGACAGGTGGAGCTGTACTCACTCTGGGGTTGATGGTCATGGAGTTGATCTCTGGGATCTCCAGGCTGGATCTGTAAGGAGACAGCAGATGCGTGAGTGAGGAAGCAGACAGGAGACAGACGGGAAGCAAACGGGAGGCAGACGGGAGGCAGATGGGAAGCAGACGGGAGGCAGACGGGAAGCAGACAGGAGACAGACGGGAAGGAGACAGACGGGAAGCAGACAGGAGGCAGACGGGAGGCAGACGGGAGGCAGACGGGAAGCAGACGGGAGGCAGACGGGAAGCAGACGGGAAGCAGACAGGAAGCAGACGGGAAGCAGGGGTGGAAGACTGGTTCTCACTTGTAGTTTGGTCTTCGGGTCCACAGAGGTTTGACGTTCTGAGGAAGCAGAGACACAAAAATCAGGCAAACTCGTTTTTCCTCTCCATCTATGTGTCCCTGAAGACGTTCCAGGTTACCTTCTTGGTGAGCTCGCTCCAGCTCCAGGCGCTGATCTCGCCATTTCCCGCGCTCAGCAGGTGGCAGTCAGTGGACAGAAGGGAAAAGACCGGTCCCTCATGAGCTGCAGGACAAAAAGACCAAGCAGGAATCTGTGAGGACAGTGTGTGCAAAATCAACACGGACACAATGAACGGCCACTAAAGTCCCAGTGAAACCAGAACTCCCCACAGGGCTGCAAATAAAAAAATCACAATAAAATGAGCCTCAAACACACCTGGAACTCCACCTGCTCAGGCTAAATCCAGAGTTTTGGTTTAAAATCAGCTGGAACCGTCACGTTTTCACTGATTCTTTATTTCCAGCGTGTTTTCAGCATGACGCAGATGTTTGTCACCAAACACACTGACGCTTTAGCGCCTTACAAGAGCGTCCAGTGTGACGGGACGTTTAGCGCCCGTGTGCAGGAAGCAGACAAATGTTTGGATCTCTCGACAAACAAAAGGCTGGAAAGGTGAGTGTGTTTTCATGTGTGAGCTCAGACTTCCTGGTTCTGATCACGTTGTTATTTTTATGCCACTGTTCAGTCTGCAGGTGTAAAACACCAGCAGGTACGCCTGTGACGCCCTCGCCATACTGCAGAGGCTTGGTGGGTTTAGGGTGACCTTTGGCCCGAACACTCACCTGTGAAGGTCAGAACAGGTTTCTGGTTGAGCACGGTGGCGTCTGGACTCAGAGCTGCAGACAAACTGAAAAAAACAGCAGAGACAAATGAGAGGAGGCCCTTCAGCGCGAGTGAGCGCAGCCGAGTCGAACCAGGTGCGTTTGACTCACCTGAACACTGCGATCTCGCCGTAGTTGTTTCCAGCTGCCAGGAAGCGGCCGCAGGGAGAGAAACTCTGCGAGAACACGGACATGTGCAGCAGCTGCAGACACAGACAGGTGCGTTACGACACAGGTGAACAGCCACACCTGTGCAGGGACATCTGGGACACTTAAAGTTACCACGTGCTGTAGGACATTCAGTCATGTGACGTCACCTTTAGTCACCTGAGTGTAAACAATCCAATCAGCTTTGAATAAACAGTTTGTGAATGAACGTGCATGTCTCTATGAACAGATGACTCGGAACAAAGGTTGTTGTTAATACTGATCACTTCCGGTCAGTAAATCTGTCGCACATCACCTTCACCTCAGCGTGAAACTTTTTAAAGACTCGAATTTAAATTCAGTGGAATTTTTAACGGAGTTTGTTTTCCGGTAAAACAGAGAAAACCTGGAACTGGAAGCTCGTTCACTTCTTTGTTTCTATCGTTCAGCACGAAGCTCGCTTTACTCTCAAACATCAGCCGGTTTCTCTGTTTCCTGTTTCCGGTGAGTAAACGGAGTAAGCCTCACCTCCACGGGACCCATGCCGCAAACACACCGAGCTCCTTTAAACGAACACGGCACAAACAGAAGCAAAGGAACCAAAACTTAAACAGAGGAGCGAAAGAGCGCACCGGGGCGAGGGAATGTGACGTCACCAACACCAGCCCCGAGGATTCTGGGAGATGTAGTGTAGAAGCGACAAGACGCTTCTTTTCCTCAGCGGCTCGTCCTCCTCTGCACGTCCTCCTTCACTGCATCCACGAAGTTTCTCTGAGCTCTTCCTCTTCTCTTCCTGCCATCAGCTTCATCATCATCCTCCCTCCTTCCTCCTGCAGATCAGAGTCGCCTCATCAGCCATCCCGTTGATCAGTACTGCAAAAAAGCTCAGCTCAGAGCACATCCCTGATGTACTCCCACCTCCACCTTCAGCCACCTCAGCACTGTCCTCATACGTATGCTGCACCACCCTCACGTACTCCTTCATGGTTCCTCGTGCAGTACCGTCAATCATCTAGAAGCTCCTTCTCATCTACATGTCTCCATCAGCTCTAACATCACAGCTCTTCCTCAGCATAAAGCCACACTGCTGCTCGACGATCATCAGCTGTCTTCTTCACCTAGCTTCAACGTCTGTGTTGCACATGTTGGTGGTGTGGCTCACCAGCGTCATCCTCTCTCCTAGACTTCTCCACACCCACAGAGGTACACTGTACTGCCAAAAGTATTCACTCGCCCATCCCAATCATTGAATTCAGGTGTCCCAGTCACCTCCATGACCTCCATGACCTCCATGACCGCAGGTGTTTAAAGTCAGCAGCTAGGCATGCAGAAGGAATGTGTGGAAGCATGGCTCGCTCTCAGGAGCTCAGGGAACTCCCTCGTGGCGCCATCATAGGATGCCTCCTGTGCAACAGGTCCAGCTGTGGAATTTCTTCACAACTTAACATTCCACAGTCAGCTGTTAGTGGAATTATAACAAAGTGGAAACAACTGGGAACGCCAGCAGCTCAGCTATGAAGTGGTCGACCGTGGTGCGAGGCGCAGAGTGCACACAGGTCGCTGACTCTGCAGAGTACGTTACTACAGACCACGTGGCCTTCAGCTGAGCTCAACAACAGTGCGTAGAGAGCTTTTTGGAATGGGTTTCCATGGCAACCAGCTGCATACAAGCATTACATCATCAAGTGTTTAATGCAGTGGTGTAAACCACGCCATTACTGGACTCTAGAACAATTGCGGCATGTTCGCCGGACTGACCAATCACGCTTCTCCGTCTGGCGATCTGATGGATGAGTCTGGGTTTGGCGGTTGCCAGGACAACGGTACTTGTCTGACTGCGCTGTGTAAAGTTTGGTAGAGGGGGGTTATGGTGTGGGGTGTTCTTCAGGAGTCTTCGTGCTTCAGCAGACCTGTGGACACCTTCATGTTCCCAGTATGTGGACCAGTGTGGGGATGGCTGCTTCCTGTTCCCACATGACTGCACACCAGTGCACAAAGAAGAGTCCGTAAGGACACGGACGAGCCGGTTTGTGTGTCCTGACCTCAGCCTGATTACACCTTTGGGACCAATCAGAGCGGAGGCTGTGAGCCAGGCCTTCTCCTCCAACATCAGTGTGACCTCACACATGTGCTTCTGGAAGAAGGATCAACACTCCCCATAAACACTCCTGAACCTGAGGAGATCCCTGCAGGAGACGTACAGCAGCACACGGTGGGCCGACATCATATTCACTGGAGTTCATGGCAGAACGGTGGATCTGGCCCAGTCGCCTCTCCACCCTCGTCTTAGCTACTCTCAAAGTTATCATAGTTTTATACTCTCAAATGATTTTTTATTTTTATTTTATTTTGAGTTTTTAATTCGCTTTAGTTTCCAGAGCACATTTTCTTGTTTCGGTTTGGTTCAGTTCACAGCACAAAACATCACCGGCTGCCCCCTGCCCTCCTGTCTGCTGTCTACAACTCCCGTTGTCTCAGCAGGGCCAGAAACATCTCAAAGGACACTACCCACCCCGCCTACCATCTTTTCAACCTACTGCCCTCTGGCAGGCGCTTCAAATCCATTCAGGCCAGAACAAACAGACTCGGGGAAGGCTTCTTCCCCAAAGCTATCACCATACAACTCAAACTTGTACACAAGGGCGTAGATTTGGCCTGGACGGAAGGGACATGTCCCCACCAATAATTTGATCTCTTCGAGTAAAGAAAACAAACCTGATAAAAAGAAAAAAAAAGATCTGTCAGCATCTCATTCACCCAGCGGTGCAGAAAGAGTGAAATTACGTCCTCTACTGGAGTCATGTGACAAATCTGGCCAATGTGTGTATTTGTCAGGTGACAGAAGAACCAACACAGAGCTCAGAGAGTAACGGTGACACAAGATCACAGGTGAAACTGGATGATGACTTGTTGTCTGTGAAGGTTCTCAGTCATCCAGGTCATCGTAGTCAAAGGAGCTTGCAAAGAAAAGCGTCTGGACTTCTTTAAGTTACTTGAAGACGTTTCACCTCTCATCCGAGAGGCTTCTTCAGTTCTAAGGTCAAATGGTGGTGAGTCCCAGATATAAACCTGGTGGGAGTTTCCCCCCACAGAGGGACAAAAGGACCCCCTGATGATCCTCTAATCGCCTGAGCCAAGGTGTGGAACTGGGTGTGGGTCCCAATCAGCCAGAGTTTCGGGTGAGTTCATTGTAAAACCTGGCCCCACCTTATCATGCGAATTCCTGAGGTCAGATGGCCCAGGGTGTGAGTGGGCCTTAAGGCGTCTGGGAAGGGATCTCAAAACTGGATTATAGATGGCAGAGAGTTGGTGTCGTAAACCACCGCCTCTGTTCAAAGATGGTCGCTCACAGTGGACATAGATGGCTTCTTTCACTCCTCTTTCAAACCATCTGTCCTCTCTGTCCAAAATGTGAACTGGGCATTCCTCGCTGAATGCCCAGACCTCTACATTGGAGAGACCAAACAGCCACTTCACAAGCGCATGGCACAACACAGAAGAGCCACCTCCACGGGACAAGACTCAGCTGTCCATCTGCATCTTAAGGATAAAGGTCACTCTTTCGAGGATGCCAATGTTCACATTTTGGACAGAGAGGACAGATGGTTTGAAAGAGGAGTGAAAGAAGCCATCTATGTCCACTGTGAGCGACCATCTTTGAACAGAGGCGGTGGTTTACGACACCAACTCTCTGCCATCTATAATCCAGTTTTGAGATCCCTTCCCAGACGCCTTAAGGCCCACTCACATCCTGGACCATCTGACCTCAGGAATTCGCATGATAAGGTGGGGCCAGGTTTCACAATGAACTCACCCGAAACTCTGGCTGATTGGGACCCACACCCAGTTCCACACCTTGGCTCAGGCGATTAGAGGATCATCAGGGGGTCCTTTTGTCCCTCTGTGGGGGGACACTCCCACCAGGTTTATATCTGGGACTCACCACCATTTGACCTTAGAACTGAAGAAGCTTCTCGGATGAAGGTGAAACGTCTTCAAGCAACTTAAAGAAGTCCAGACGCTTTTCTTTGCAAGCTCCTTAGACTATGATGACTTGTTGGTTCATGACTATTTGAAGCACATGTGTGACTGCATGTATGTGAATGTCTCACTGTTGTTCTGTCCACCAGCAGAGGCTGGACTGCATGGATGTAAAACAAACATGCCAGCAGTTTATCTCAGTTAATGAGAGGAGCAGGCCTGTGTTTGGCTGCTTCACATAGTGGACGTTGAGTTGTTGTGTGGGACATGTAGTCCATGCCTGTTGCTGTAACAGTTCATGTTTAGAATAGAAACTCTCAGCTCACTGATCTGATCGGGGCAATAGAGCCTAAAATGTTGCATAATGTTACTGAGAGATCTTTGACTCTGTGGTCATCTTAGACGAGTAGTTTTATGGACAAAACCCAGCAGATCATTCAGTGAAGTAATGCTGTTAAGTCCTTAAAGTCATATTCTTTTATTGTCATGACTCTATTTTTATTTTTGTATGATACCTGATTTATATGGAATATGGCTGAAGTAAACTAAAGTCTAAAATACTTAGTCAGTCATTTGTTTAATAGTAATTTAACATTATATAATTCACATATAAAACTATGAACTGTAATTTTAAATGGTTTAAAAGCATGTAGAATAGCATATGTAGGCAAGTATATTTCTCTTTTTTTCTTTTTTTATCAAAAAGCAAAAACAAAAAGGAAAAAAAAGAAACAGGGCTCGGTGGTTGAATCATCCGTCCCACCAACGCCAAAACCAAATCTACACTGAAATATCATCAATTCTCTGCCTGTCTGTCTCTGTCATCAAGTACTGTACTGTGTATTTATATTAAGTGCTTCTCATTATACTATGTATAATGACAATAAAGGCTTTCAATTCAGTTCAGGTTTTTCTTACTTTTAGTCTTTCTAAGTATTATTATTGGCATGAGTCAGTGCAGCTATTAAAATAAAACAGGATTTTACAACTTTGGATGTAGAGGGAAACCATTGCAATATTTACATAATAACATTTCCTCTTCACCGAACTTTCCTCTCTATTATTATTTTATTTTGTTTTATTTTGTTTTGCAAGTTTACAAAAATAATTCAATTTTTACTTGAGTAGATTAAAAGGCTTCAGTTAGCTGTGATAACCTCGGCTGACCTCACTTCCTCCATCCTGCTCTTCATCCATCAGCTCCACACAGAGCACAGGTGCTCGTTAACCTGACCATCTCATCTTCACGATGTGCACGTTTGCTCTGACATCAGATGGACTTCCTGATAAAACCCTCACAGTTTATCTGAACACTGGCTCGTGGTCCCCGTGTGGCTGGGTTAAGAGACTTTGTGATATTATGAAAATAATAAATATAAGACAACAAAAGGGAGATAAACAGTATTCAGTCTTCATAATGCGGGAAATTTTGTACAAAAAAGGGAAAAAGTGCTGATAAAATGTTTCAGTTTAAAACTTTTTGGTTTTTCCAGCATCTCACCAGCGCAGCTGAAACATGTCGATTAGATCTGATTAGACTTTTATTGTGAAGTATTACTTTATATTCTTTTATTTTGGTATAAGTTTGTTTTTTCTGACAGTCAGCTGACTGATGAATGGACCAGCTGAGGTTTGCATTCACACTGATTGTTCCTGCAGGGACTCGTCTGATCCTCGTGCTCTGCAGATCAATATGTTTATTGATTTCATGACGTTTTATTGGTGCTTCATGGAGCTGTTGTATAACTTTAATGAAGGACCTCCTCAGAGTCTGTGAGGAGAGAGCTGCTGGCCCACAGCAGGCTCGGGATCGCATTAATGCTCCATCTTAAAATGACGACTTGACACTGGTTTATTAGAACTTTGACACCAAAGCATCGGTGCTGTCTGATGTTGTGTTTTTATGAAGGATCTGCAGGACGAACACAGTTTGTGTGAAATGTGAGCATGCTCTTACTGAAGGGAGTCAGCTCCTGGGTGGACTCAGAGATTCAGAACCATCTGTACCCCAGAGACACAACATCTGAGCTACAATGTATGAATGATTGAAAATGATGCGCTGGACCGAGAAGGCTGGTTTAGACTTCTTTGTCCATCCCTGTTGTGGGAGACAATCAGCAATGCAGGAACGTGCTGCAGCAACATCTCTAGAAACCATTACACCTGTGACACCTGTATCACATATTATACACCATATATAACGTCATATCACCTGGGTTTGTTGAGCAAGGTTTACTACAGTGTGTAAAAGTCCCAAAGTTACCGTTATGATGAAGGAAGGAAGAAGCAAAGTGTAGCATGTTTCAGGTGTGTGTGAACCTGCTGCGGGGACAGAACAGCACAGGTGAGTGTTTAATGGTCACACTGCAGATTTCCCAGTCCTGAGCACGAGTCTGTGCGTCATGCAGACCGGCCTCACCTTCACCTGTGTGATCGGTGCACGCACTGAGTGGGATAATAATTGGCGGCTGATTAGTGTGCACAGGGACCGACACAGAGGCGGCTGCAGGGCCCAAGGTGTGAGCGCCTGAACGAGTCCCTCGGCTCGGTTCTGTTTTTCGGGCGAGCTGCGGTCGGTGTGTCTGCGCCAAAATGGACACCGCTGAGTCCGAGCCCTGAGAGCCCGGCGCCGCTAGCGCGCCGTGCCGCTACAGCGGCGCGAGGACTTCACTGTGCGTGTGATGACGCGCGTGCGACCGAGCGGCGCTGCGCTCGGCTAGCAGCGGCAGCGGCAGGAAGTACGCTGCTGAAGCGGCGGCAGGGGGACCGAGCCAACAACCAAAAGTCGGTGATGAGCAGGGGAGGAAAAATAATCATGCCTAATCCGTGAAAGTGGCTCATTTTGCATCTCCGCGCCGTGCATCGTTCACCCTGCGGGCGCAGAGGCCATTTGAGGGGTAAGTGTGCGCTGCGAAACGCCTCGAAAACGCGGTTTTCCATCAAAGGGGGCCGCGGTGTGTTTGTCGAGATCTTTGTGTCGCTCCGGACTAGCCTGGGGTTGCTAAGGCTAGCTGGGACGCTAACCCCTGCGAGTTCCTGCAGCTTCTCCTCGCTTGTGAGTAAAGTGCGGGCTCTCGGTGGCGTGTGCGGCCCGGCCACGGTGTTTTTGTCTGTCTGTTTGTGCTTTCTTGTGTTGAACTTCCGTTATACCCCCTTTCTGTCATAGCGGGGGGTTGCTAACGGGCTAGCCGCGTGCTAACGCTAGCGTTAGCTCGGCCGTGTGTGTGCGTGTGTGCGTGCGCGTGCTTTCAGCGCCTCTTCTCCACAAAATGCGTCTTATACAAAGACGGAGACGGTCGGGACTCACTCCGCCGTCAATCTGCGTCGTGTTTCGCTCAGTGAGCCCCGCTCGGCCCATAGCTGGAGACCACCAGCGGGCTCCGTTTGCGGGGCTAAAACGCGAGCTAACCCCCGCTAGCTGGGGGAAAATGGCTCGCTGCTCGAAAGCCATTTTCCGAGTGAGATGGGGTCTCAGTGAAAGTGGGCTGATGGCTGCCGGTGATCTACCAGCTCTGCTGGGAGCATCACATAGGAAAACAGCCACAGGCGTCTCCCCCATCGCTCACCCCGTCCTCCTCCAGCGGCGGAAAGCTGGGGTCTGGAGGAGGGAATGTCGGCCGGGTGTCGAGGAGAAGATGCCCCGCTTTGTCCCAGCAAATCCCGACCGAGAGGAGACAAGCCAAGGTCAGGGAGCCCCGCTGCGCACATTGGAGGCAGACCTGCCTTCGCCGGGCAGAGAGGAGCGGGGAACACCGCGGCGGGAGCGAGCGCAGCGGCTCTTTTGATCCTGCGGTAGTTTAACGAAGCAGGGCGGTTTGTTTACATGATGGAAGGAAAAAGTGACAGGCTGCTGATTGGCTGCCGCTCCCGGGCCCGATCACATCCCAGTGTGAATGAGACGCTTCGTGTGGAAAACCTGACCCACATTATCGCCGTGGACGTCTCTGTGAGCAGCCTCGGGTCCGTGCGTGGGCTCCCAGCCACAAAGCGGCTCTGTTAAGTGTTAACAATGTGTTGCAGTTCAGAGTGATACTTAAAGGGTGAAACACCAGATGGGCGTTGAGTTTATCTATTTATTTATTTATTGGTACAAACTGGGTGAGAGGGGGGTGGCCCACAAAAAATCAGTTGTTTATTTTACTTTTAGTGGAAAGGTGTGTAACTACACAAACATTTAGATATGATACAAAGTTGGGTGGAGCTTCTGTCCACTCTGTGTGACATCATATGAATCCATGTGTAGAAAAACTGTATGAGCCTGAGTGTCAGGTATATTTTTAAACTTTCGTTTGTGTCATTATTCAGATATTTTCTGTTTTAACATGAAGAAAATGAGTTTTCACACGGGAAAAAACTGAATAGGATCTGAAATGTTGAGTCACTCGGGTTATGAGATATTTTTGATTTGCTGTAACATGAAAACACAAGTTTCTAAAGCTGTGATGCTCGTGGGACAGTGGGGAAATCTTTGGTTCAACTAAAAGTTCAGAGACGCAAAGGAAAAGCAGGAAAATTAAATGTGGACACTAAAATCTCAAATAACTCTCTTTGTTATACAGTTTAGTTATTTAGTTTCTTCCTTTTAATTGGATTTTGTTGAACTGAAAGGGTTTGAAGCAGATTGCTTGACTTGGTCCTGCATAAATTCACTTTATTGATCGTATATGAGAGAAAAACAGCCTTTTTGTCTGAAAAAGGAAGCGATGCATTGTAAAAATAATTGCTGATTTTTCTTTTATTTGAGTAATTGAGCTCTAATGAGTGTTTAACTGTTATTTAATAATATGCAAATCTGAATACTGTAAGATGAGCCACATGGTCAAACATGAGGCTGTATTAGCCGTTATTCTCATTAGGTAGGCTGTTCTTTGTTACTTCATTAAAAAAAACCCTCAAAGCTGAAAGTGTTCAAATCAGTTTCTTTGCCTCCAAATATTCACTTTATTGATCATGTATGAGACGGAAAAGCAGCAGAGAGGGAATTTGGCTTTTTCTACAGGAATTTGATTAAATGTGATTATTTTCAGTGTAGTATCTGTAAATTTGTCCTCTGGTTATTCTGTGAAGTACTCGGAGGTAAATGTGCAGAATGCATTAAAAATAAAATGCAGATATTCTGAAATAATTAATTCTCGATCATACGCAGTTTGAAGTAATCTGAGTGTATTACAGAAATATTCCAGCGTCTCCTTTAAGTCAGAGAAACTGAAGCTCAGTGAGGATCTGAGATCCACCGTCGACTGCACACGCTTCAGCTGTTTGATTCAGCCACAGGTAGAGCTGCGCGCCTACCTGTGGCTGATGGCAGAGCGCTAACAAGACGGTTTACATTTCAGGTCCCTCTTCGTGTTTCAGATTCACCTCGACGCTCAGCCAATAAAACATGAGCACTCTGAGCGTTTGAGAGTCGAATCACTGATATTTAAATGGAGTGTGTGATTTGTTCTTGTTTGTAAAGGAGAAATAAATTCGCAGCACTTTAATCTTTGGTCTGTGTGACTGAACAGCGAGGAAATAAACGCCAGATTACTGTGTAATGAAATCACGACTGGCCTGTTTCCCTCGCCGGTGGCGTCTCCTGTCGCCTCTGCTACTGCCGTTGGCTTTCTTTGTCCTCACATCAAACATCTGGCCGAATGCAGCACCTCCTCCCTGTTTACTCCCCCGCTCCTCCTCTCCATCATTAAAACTCGTCGCAGTGGCGGTCTGAACGTAACCTTGGCATTTAAGGGCGACCTGCTCGTTTCCGTTTATTCCTGGACTCTGCTACAGCAGCGCGATTCACAGAGTCCCTGTGTAACACGCTGGGAGGCTTCACACTTTCATGTCTTATCTTCTCGATCGTTTCCTTTACATGAAAGTAACAGAACACGCTCAGGTGTCTGCGTTCAGCCTAACCAGCATATATTCAGGCAGAGAAAATGTCTCGCTGCCATATCAGAATAAACGATTTTATTAAATTTGTAAGAGAAAAGTCTTAATGGGGAATTTTCAGCGATTTCTAGAAAGCAAATTTTTGCCTCATTAGGTTTAAAAAAATATATAAATAATAGAAATGCGTCCACATCTTCTGTTTGGCTGTTAGCTCTGTGACCTCGCAGAGATGCAATGGCATGAAAAATCTGATAAACTGAGAGTCAATCAGTCTGCAGCCTGAACTTGGGGCTGTCAGGGATTACTGTATATACAGTGGGCTCATTATTAACTCTGCTGTGTTTAAAATGGACATCCATCAGTGGAACAGGAGACACATGACAGGAAGTAATGGGTTGGCTGGTTTTAAACACGTGGCTGTAACAAGTCCATCTCTCCTTTACATGTCGGTCATGTGTTTTACTTCCTCACATGTGCAGAGTGGACAGTAAGTCATCAGCGATGCCGTGTCAGATGCTCCGTTTCCTGCTGAGAGTCTGAAAAATACGTTGAAAAAGTTTTTTTCAGCTGTTTTTTTTTTCTTGAGTAATGACTCATCAGTAAATGGTCCTTACAGATGTGCCAAACTTTATTAGCAGCTACTGCTGTCGTCTTTATTCTGCAGTAAACATGTTCTGCTGTACAGTTTTAGCTTCTATGGGGAGTCTATGGGGACGGAGTCACTGCTGCCTCTGCTGGACCCCAGAGGAACTGCAAGGAGAAAAAACAAGAAGCAAAAAACAGAAAAGTGCCGAGTTCACAAACGAAAAGCTTCATAATGATCAAAGAGGATGATAAAGATAACACAGTTGAACATGTTGATGCGCCGCAGCTCTGATAAACAGCACTCGCCTGCTCTGAGGCGATGATGGTGGGTTATGTGCAGGAAAAGGCACCGATCTGGTTTTTGTGTCCCCGCTGGTGAAGGCACCAGCCTGTGGGCTGAGGTGGGGGGCTCTGCAGGTAAAGCTCTGCAGGAAGATGTAGAGGAAGTTTCCCCTCACATCCTTCACTCGCTCCTGCTGCTGTTTATTTTCCTCGCTGCCTGTCAGACTGCAGCTCGTCAGCACCTCCCCTCCTCCTCCTCAGGTTACCTCTCCTGCCAATCAAACCCTCCTCCACACCTTTATTTTCCACTGCAGCCCCCCACCCCAACCCCTCCTTCCCCCCCTTTCTGTTTTCCCCTTCCCTCATTCCTTCCCCTCCCCCACGCCTCCCCTCGTGTCTCACCTCGTTTCCTGCTTCCTTCCTTTCTTTCTTTGTTCTTCTGTTTCTCGCTCATTACCGGTGAATCTGTTAATTGCTCATTAATGAAACGACTGTGGTGTTTACGGTACGACGGTAAATATTTTTGTGTGGAGATTGGCGTGATCTGTTGCGCAGACAATCCGTCTCTGCTTCCTCTTGAATCGTTTTGAGTTCCTGGACCGATTTGTGCTGCTCAGCTCAGGTTTTCATGCTCATGTTTTATATTCAACAAACATCCAACAACATGTCGACTAAATCGCACGTAAAGCTCCAACCTGCAGCGCCACATTTGAGACCCGGGTGACCTCTGTCCTCTCACAGGTAGTTCACCTTTAATGAGACATGCACTGATCAAACATCCGTGGTTGATTGGGTATATTTGTGTCTGATCAGTCCTGTAGTTTAGCCTCGCCGCTGATATATTCGCTGCTGACTGGGTGCTGTTGGGTTTCAGAGCAAGTTTGTTTAGCTGAATTCCCATAATTCCTCTCTCTGTTCAGCCAAAGAGATCATAAACACAAACCCGAGACCTTAAATGCCACCTGATGACCAGTAGAGGTGGGAATCACCATACATCCCACGATACGATATTATCACAATACTTAACGCACGATACGATATTATTGCAATTTTTTTAAATATTTTGCGATATTCAGATTCTGTACATAAAGGTAAACTTTATCAATATTCATTTTCTCTAATATCAAAGTCTCACACTCAGTCTTTCTCTCATTTCAGTTTGATTGTTGACAAACTGAACGGTTTGTATTACAGTCTAGTCCAACTTAACTGAATCAACCATCTGGTACAATTATAGCTATTCTGAACTATGCAGTTTATGAAAACTATGCAGCCCCTTCAGCAACTGAAGAATTTGAAAGTAAATTAAAACAAAATATAATTTTACATTAAATAAAAAAGTTTTAAACTTAATTAAAATAAAACATGTCTTAAATTAAAATAAGTAAACTGTCATGTTTATTGCTGCCAAAAACAAGTGAAACACATTTGGACAGTGAAGGAATGTCAGGATTCTTGCTCAGAAAAAGGATCAACATGCTCTGAAGTCAGAGCACAAAAACCTTTTTGTAACAAAATATCAGTTTCTGCTGTCCCTGTATCCATACATTATTAGCAAACAAAATATCACCATACTACACAGTATCGGTTTTTCCCCCACCCCTGATGACCAGGTTGTCCTCGTAGTGCTGACGCTATCGCCCGTGACGGCTTGTAAACCATTTGATCCTCCTTCCTGTCAATGCTCTTTTCCCGTTAGCCAACATCTGTATTCCGGGCCTTTTCCTGCTCCTAGAGATTCTCCAGTGGAGACGGCACACATAACTGTGATATGTTAACACAAATCTGGGTGTTTCCTTCTTCACGAAACACCTGAGCTGTGGTCCATAAAGTTAAGCTTTAAGACTTATACTGTCTGCTGCTGCATCACAGTCGGCAGTTTGAAGCTGAGGTGCTGCTCACCAGCTCGGCGGTCCATTACTATGTCTAACAGGAGGTTTCAGCCTTTCGGTTTGCTCACATTTAAATTAAGCTGAAATCTCAGATCAGTCGTTATAGACGTCGGCTGTTCTATAAACCATCGTAAGCAAAGGCTGGTTCAGTTGTGACGCCATCAGAAAATCTGCCCATGAGACCCTTTGTGTTCTAAACGCTTCAGTTCCTCTAACATCCAGCAGAGGCAGCAGAGAGTCCGTACCCATTGACCCCCATGTTAACAGCCTAAAACACAAACTGTGTAGGTTTGTGTATATATCTCCTTTTCATAAAGTCCTGCACACGGAGACGATGTTTGGACTGTGGCTTTGGAGGATCTCATTTTAAATGATTTTTATGGGCTCAAATTGTGGTCATAAATATTTTGTACTTGTAAATCAGGATTTGTATGTGTAAAAAAAGATTTGTGTGTGTGGCCAAAAAATACGTGTGACACTCTGCACTCAAGTTTCAAGTACGAATTTTGACCACAATTTGAGCCCATAGATCTTAAATGACAGTGCAGTGACAGTTCTTTAACTCCCTCAGAAACGTAAGAAACAATATTTTACATTTTCACAAAAAAATAATAATTCTCCGAGGCGTCAGTTGTAGAAAATCTAAATCTGTGCATCTCTGCTGTGATTCATGATGTTCAGATTTGTTCATATGCTTGGTTATTGGCGTCACCGACGTTATGAACGGTGTTTAAGCCAAACACCGGCCGAGGCTTGAACCTGCAGAGATGAGCTCGTGTTGGAGTTTTATAGGCATCTGTGTTATCAGGAGAAACCTGGAAAGTCTTTGAGCGGGCCTCGAGCCAGTGTTTGAACTGTGTGTAATGAGATGAACACGAACGGTTGCTGTAATCTGCCACAGATTACAGATTACACATGAGCCTGTTAAAAAGGACGCAGACACTTTAATCCCACTGAAGGATCTGTTGAACTGATTCCTGATCAGTTTGTGTCAGACTTCCACCAAATGTCTCACTCAGAAAAATAATCACAAGCATTTTAAACTGTTTTTTAAAATATACTTTCGTATAATTCTGCGAGTTGTGGTTGTGGAGAGCACATTTTAACGAGCTGCAGTTACATTTCAGCCGTTTCTGAAGTGGAGCTGTGGCTTTTGTAGAGTGAGGATGTTTGAGCTGTCGGTGGAACAAAACGCGACACCTGAAGGCCAAGCTGACCGACATTTCCTCCACTTGTGCTTCTTTAATCTGGAAAATAAGGGAATTCTCTATGTCCCAGTGAAACTCGCTGACAGGTGCAGCACTCACTGTCACGCGATGTCTGGACAAACCTGAATCTCACGCCTCCACAACCAGCAGAAACACAGCAACTGCTCCTGGAATCATAAAAGAAACCGGCTTCGGAGCATTTTCAGTCCCAGCAAACCCAAACAGGACCGATTCATCAGCGCGTCCGCTTGGACTGCTTTCTTGTCTTTAACCCTTTAAGACCTACCATAGAACCAAGTCCGCCAGAGCTTATATTATATTATTACATGCTGTGGAGCCATTTTTGGGAGCATTTCAAGTTGATATACATCAATACAACCATTATAGCCCAAATTTTAATAATATGTCTGCATTAAGTGCATAGTAATTACATAAATTGCAAAAAAGTGCAATAAACTACAAAAAATTGAAAATCGTTTGTTTTTTTAACATATATTTCTAGTTAGAGAAATTTAAGAGGCTTATCCCTCAAAACTGTAAATACAAAAAAGTTGCACAAAATAGTTTCCCACCACAGGAAATTTATTTTGAGTGTCTTCATAGTTTTATTTTTGAAATACACCAATTTTTATACACTGCAGGAAAAACGAAAATAAATATTATAATGCAAATTTGCAAAAAAGCAGCATATGCATCAAAATAAACTATTTCCAGCAGTGCAATATGAGTCCTAAGCATCCCAGAAACGACACAGAAAGTCATAAAGTCAAACATAACTTTTAAAAACACCAGTATAGGCTTTTAAGGCCTACAAGTAAAAACTACATTTTCTGCGAAAATGATGTCACTTCCGGTTTTGGGCAGGAAATGGCGGACATGCGATCGCTCGCGCTGACGTCTGTTTCAATGTGGGAAGTGTTACAAACAGCTGATCAGATCGGCAAAGCGTGTTTCTGGAATATTATGTTTTTGTTGCTGCAAGTGCTTTTTATGCAGTTTCTGCAAAGCTATATGTGGAAGGAAACTGTGACCGAGGACAAGCTGATGGCATAAGATGTCAGTACAACTCCTCCGGTTTCATATGCAAAACAAATTATTGCGCTAGCTCACGTGGTTCCGGTTCTACAGGGATTTAAAAGTAGTTGCGCAAAACCGAGCATGCCCGCTCTGACCGGCTTTAAAGGGTTAACCGGCTGAGCTTGTCCTCTTTAAGTGTCTCATTTTCTTCTCACACTTGGCCAAAGAAGCATTGAGTGAGTGCCATGCTGCCATCCATCCATATTTCACAAAATTCACTCCTCCTGCATGATGGGTCTGAATTTAATCCAAACAACAGTGATTATTTGTGGGTATTTACTCACGTTGTGCTCAATGCAGGGGTCCTGTTTGTAGTTTCATAGGCAGTGCAATGCACAGTGAGGCGGATCAGGTCCTGCATCACTGATATTCTGGTTTTTCAGTCATACGTGTAAAGTCCAACTAATCTGGACTTTAGAGGTTCGGTCTCTGGTTGGTTAGACTGCATCCCACCGGGGTCCTTACAGAAAACACAAACTATTTGATCGAGGCAGATTTTAATCAAACTGTTGTGTCTAATGAGTGAAAAATAATCTTTTACATTTTTTCCCTTCTCAGAACATAAAAGTGATCCAACCATTACTGACACAGAAAAGCAGGACATTTTTCAAACTGGAAATTGATGTTTTAAATATCAAAATAGTTTCGGAATATTTCTCTTAAAATATAAATGGAGTTGCGTGGCCTCACACATTGGAGGGGATACACAAGTTTTTAACAAGTTGTCACATTCAAATAAATCAGGAGGTTGAATTACACCTGACGTGTTTCCTAAAGTTTGGCCTGCTGCTCCGTTATCATCGTGCAGATCAGGTGGTTTTCTGCTCTCACCCTGCCGTGGCGACTAGGACTGGATCAGGTTTACCTGACCGTGGACGGGGGAGGGTGAGAGAGTGAGGCTATTTAAACGGTAAACAAAGGTGTGCCCATGTGTGGAGTCTTAAACCGAACCCTGTTCTTTGGTTCAAGGATAATTTGAGGCCCGCCCCAGTCCGATGTGACTATTTTCTGTCAGGTTTTGGGGGTTTTCGGTGGTCAGTTGTGGTGATCACTGATTTTGTTTTTAATTTTAATAAATTTTCATTTTGTTTTGTTATTGAGCGTCATGTGCTAGGAACAAGGGAATCGGCATAATAAGACGACTGAACTGGTTTAAAGTCTTTTAGTTCTGGGCGCCGGTTTAGCTCAGCGGTATGCCGTACGGCCAGACACCAGTAGGGCCGATCCATTCACAAGTCGGATCGTCCTGTCCAAAAGTCACTTTTGAACAGTATCAGGGTTCGCAAAATCGCTAGCCCGACGTCCCGCAGCTAGCGATATCTCCGGTCGGGCGACCAAAATCTATCTCAGCCCCGCCCATCGGTTATCATATAGCCCAACGGGCGGGGCTGAGATAGATTTTGGTCACCCAACCGGAGATATCGCTAGCTGCGGGATGTCGGGCTAGCGATTTTGCGAGCCCTGAGTATGACCCAAAACAACTGAGACCATGAACTACAAGACATTTTTAGAGATCAGCTAAGAAATTAGTTTCCATAAGATGGGAAATGTTTTTGCAACCACAGGTATCGCTGTCTGATGGCCTTCAGATAACATGAAGATTTAAAGCACTTACCCACTGCCTTATTTTTTTCTGACATTTATTGGTATAATAAAAAATGATATTTTGTTTCTAGAGTTTTCCAGTTAAACTAATTTGAAATGTTTGGTCTGACACTTTATTAAAGCTACAGCTGATGCTTGTGCAACGGTGCTACTTAATTGTTGTGGTTAGCAAGCTGCTAGTGATCACTCGGACTATTGCTGATCCTTAAGATCACCATCCACAATTTTTATATCCATCTATATAATTTGTGATGCAAAAGCATAATAAAGAAAATTAAAATGATAACAGAACCTAGGACCAAACTATTTATATTAGATGATCTTTGTAGGGCTTTCCTGAACATCCCAGTGATTTTGAGATTCTGTTATAATCAAAAGCAAATAGCTGAAACTTAAACTGAGGGACCTGGACTGAACTTCGAGATTTAAAAAAAAAAAAAAGATAAGTAGGTCTTTGAGTAACCTGTTTTCTTCTTCTTCTTTTGTTTCTCCACAGTGATACCTCATTGGCCGGTGTGACCCCCGCAGGCCCGCCACCTCCCGGGGTGGGTCCTGATTGACCTGCGCTGACGGCTCCCAGGGAGAAAATGGGCTCCACTGCTGCCCTCAGCTAAAGAGCTAAGCCCTACCGTTTCCTCCCCCACCTCCTCAACATCACTGTTCATTGCTCTGTTGTGAACCGTGATTCCCTCCAAACGATTTGCTTTAGAGTACTATGGCAATGCATGATATGAGTCGTGCCAAGGGTTTCCCCTGTAAAGAATGTGATATGGTTTGCCCGAGTACTCCAAGTCTTCTAGAACATATGAAAGCACATTATCAGCAAGAAGAGACCGGTCGTTTTGAGTGTGAACAGTGTGGACGAATTTATAAACACGCAGCTAGTCTAGCCAATCATAAAAAATCTCACGAAGTTGGATCATTCCAGTGTCCTGTTTGTACACGTACGCTGCCCAACGCAGTAGCTTTGAAAAATCACTTACGGATCCATACTTTATCCCCTAGTAGTGCACACACAGAGGAAGAAAGCGAGGAAGTGCCCGAAGAAGCCGGCCACGACGAGAGGGACTACGGTCTCACCCAGGACCTCTCGGACGGGTTTGGGCGCTCCCATTTGAACAATAGTGGTATGGGACATAGTGTCCTGCAAAGCCACGAGACAGACGAACACGGAAAAAAAGGCTCCCCTGAATCCGACGACGCTTGGGACAGACCTTTCAAGTGTGATCAGTGTGACAGAACTTACCGACACCACGGTAGCCTGGTGAACCACAAGAAGTGTCACCAACAAGGAACGTTTAAGTGCTCTGTGTGTTTCAAACAATTTGGCAACCTGGCTGCCTTAAACAGCCACGAGAGAACTCACTCGAAGTTCAAGACCCCTGGGGCCTCAATGGTGAGCAGCAGCAGTAGCAGCAGCAGCCTCCACGACTCGGAGCGCAGCACTGGCACTCAGTCGTCTCAAAGTGAAGACACCACCGCCTGTTTCTGCCACCTCTGCCAGGTAGCGCTGCCAAATAAGGCAGATTTCCAAGAACACATTCTGCTGCACAACACTGCTTCACCTACCCTCAGCCTGCCACGGAGTTTTCCAGGCATCATGCCTCATAATCTGAGTGCTGTCCGATCCCCGGCATACACGCCGGCGCTGGGGGACCCTCTGCCTCTGCCTCTGCCACCAGTGCCGACTGAGAAGAGGGGCCCCTATGACCCCATTATGGGCCCTCCAGTCAACAACCCCATCTATACATGTGCATACTGTGGCGCCGGACACCCAGATCTGGAGACACTGAAAGTCCATTATCTAACTCATGATCCCCACCCTCCCTCCCATAGTCAGGACAGCTCCATCCTCAACTCGGAGACTCTAAGTTCTGGATCCCAGAGCTCGGTGGCCTCCCCGTCAGGAGGTCGTGTGCCCCAGGCTAATTCTCCAGATGATGAAGAGCGGCGCTTTAAGTGTGGGGAGTGTGGCAAAAGTTACCGGCATGCAGGAAGCCTGGTCAACCACAAACGCTGCCACCAAACGGGCCACTACCAGTGCACCATCTGCTGTAAGCAGTACCCTCACCTGGCAGCACTACATAGTCACCTACGAAGCCACAAGGGTCGTCCTTCCAATCAGCCTATTAACAATGACAGCAACGACTGGCTATCCCCAGAGCCCCTGACTCTGGACTCGCAGCAGAGCTACGTCCAGGAAGGTAGTGGTGCCACCACTCCAATCTCCCTGCCAGGAAATCTCGGCGAAGCTGCCCACTTTGTACCAGACGGAGGCCACAGCAGTGGGCTAGACTCTCTTGAGTTCCATGATCGCTTTGATGGCAGCTCACTCTCCCAGAGCAGCTCTGCTCACCGGCAAGCCGACAGACACGTATGTGCCGACTGCGGTGAGATGTATGGCGATGTGTCTGGCATCAAGTCGCACATGTGTCCCCGCCGTGGCCAGCAGCAGCAGCAGGCCACTATGTCCAATGGTTTTATGGGGAATATGAACTACCATAGCTCCAGTGGAACCTCGCTGCCTGCTGGAAGCTCCAGCAGCCTGAAAGAAGGCGGCAGTCAACGGCAGTATCCTCAAAGTGGAGGCAAGAGAATGGGAAGCAATGACAAAGAGGACGATGATGATGGAGAGGTGTATCAGTGCTCAGTTTGTGGCAACCACTATGCTAGTTTGAGAGCTCTCAGAAGTCACCTGCGTAGTCATGCCAACAACCCCACAGGGCCAGGACCCTCCAACCTGCAGCAGGACTGGAGGATGATCTGCTGTACCTGTGGCCAGACTTTTGCCAGAAAGCAGGATCTCCTGAATCATCAGTTAATCCATGGGCCCCAAAGGCCAGATGGTCAGCAACAGGGTATTGCAGGGAGTTCTGCCAACGGCAACGAAAAGATGGATGGCCGGAGCCACATTTGTGTTGACTGTGGCATGTTTTTCGCCGATCGCCACCATCTGATCACCCACCTGTGCCCTGGGAAGAATCGAGGTAACTCGATGAACAAGCCCGGCCTAAATGGAGCCAAAGGGATGTCTGGAGGAGAGGGCGTTGGCGGTGGTGTCGCTGGAAGAAGTTGTGACGTTGGCGCAGATGGACGTAGGCCAATGGTTGATCAGAGTGACAAGCCCCACAAGTGTGACCAATGTGGGCGAGGATACAGACATCCATGCTCTCTCCTTAACCACAAGAAGTCCCACAAGACCGGTGTTTTCCGTTGCCTTGTCTGCCAAAAACGTTACTACAACCTGCTGGCTCTCAAGAATCACCAAAGGACCCACTTTGACTTAAAGAGGTAGGCCTTCTGCCAGTTTCGAATGTCTCTCAACAAATTCTTTAAAAAGTTAACATTAGAAACAGTTAATGGTAGTGCCTACTGGAGGTCAACTCCAAAATTATCATGTTACTCTTGTTTTGTAAATAAAGTAAAGATGTTAATAATGTTTTGTTTATTTTTATGTAAATTTTGTAGCTACTTTACAGTTATAGGTACTGAGCACCAATTTGAGGCATGTGACAAATTAAAACTGTTTGGCTAATAAAGGTCTCATTCTGTCAAAGTGAGTTTTTTGAGTTTAGTTGGCAAGATTTGTGGATAACGTTTTCATTGGTTTTCATCTAAACTTTGAAGTACAGGAGAATTGTTGCCAAAGTAGGTAGGGGTCTGAGGCTGGTAAAACTACTGAGAACTGCTAACCTTATGAAGAATCTGACTTAGGCCACCCTAGAAATCCCTACAAAGTGTCATTTTGCTTTTGAAATGTACTGAAAGAGATTTTGCTGTTTTTTTTTTTCTTTACCTTTGCCTATTTTTGCTACAGGCACAAGTGTGAAGAATGTGGCAAAGCCTTCAAGATCCAAAAGCAATTGATCAACCATCTCCGTCTCCATGAAGAACACCGAGCCAAAGGCCTTGTTCGGACCGGCCCAAACGGTTCCCGCTTCCAGCAGCCTGACCCATCTCAAATGCAGACTATGAGGGGGGAGCCATCGAAGGGCCAGGTGATGGGGGTCAAATACAGCCACCAAGGGTTCAAAAAGCCCTACTCGTCAGCCGGTACTTCCAGACCCCAGAAGTTTGATCCTGCCGAAAGTGCACGGCGGCCGTTTGCCTGTGAAGAATGTGGAAAGACTTACCGCCATGCGGGCAGCCTGGCCAATCACAAGAACCTTCACAAAATTGGAGAGTACCACTGCAATGTTTGCAACTCTACATATCCGAACAGGCTGGCAATGAAAAACCACCTTCGTCTCCATTTTGCCCAAAAGAAGCACAACTGCCAAGAGTGTGGCAAGGGCTTCCGCACCCAAAGGCAGCTCGCTACCCACACTACAGCCGGCCTGTGCAAAGGCCCACAAGGCCCTGGCGCTCAGATGGATTTCGAGTGCGACGGCTGCTGCGAAGGCTTTGCCACAGCTGACGAGCTCGCGGCTCATGACTGTCCAGCCCAGCACCTGCCTTCATCGTCCTCCACCAACACCTCGACAACCATCAGTACCGAGAAGAACTCGGTAGACATGGACTCTGACGAGAGGCCCTATGCCTGCGACCTATGCAGCTGCGCCTACAAACACGCCAGCTCCCTGTTGAACCACAAGCACACCCACAAGACCGGAAACTTCAGGTGCAACTTCTGCGACAAGCCCTATACCAACTACATGGCTCTACGCAACCACATGCGCATCCACACGCAGCGGAAGAAGCACATCTGCCACACATGTGGGAAAGCCTTCCGACTGGCCCGGTTCCTCCGCAACCACCAGAAAGTCCACGAGGAAGGTGCCACCCCGTTTGGCTGCCCCACCTGTGGGAAGAGTTTCCAGGGGAGGTCCGGTCTGGCCAGGCACCGCTGCGGGGACAACCAGGTAGGCATGGAAGTCAGGAGGAAGGCCACTGCACCCACGGGAGAGGGCGAAGAGTGTCGGTACACGTGAGTTCTCGTCAGTTGTTTGTGATTCTTCGAAGTTGAAACAAACAAATAGTGAAGATAAATTTAGGTCTCTACATGTCTATTACAGGTATATGATCTCCAATCCGGCTTCCTTGGGACCATACGCGTGCCGGAATTCGGATTTTTCTGAAGTTTGGACAAATTGAATTAGTGGAGAGACCAGATAAGTCAACCCCGTTTGCTTACAGTTAGCATATATCAGACATTTTTAGGCTAGCCTCAGTCAAACATGTCATGTTCAGATGTACTGTTTACATGCTTTGTTTTTTACGAACTCTTTAAGTAGTATTTTGTGTGCAGCATATTGAAGTGTTGATGTTGTGTGTTCCTTGCTTCTGTTCTGATTTTGATTGCAGTCTTTGTGTTTATTCTGACACTGGTTAGCTAATAGATTAGAAACTGCAGTTATGTGATGGGGCTGTTGCATTTTGATGTTCTGAAAGGGAAGATTAGGAAGTATTTGGAGCTAGCTGCACTGCACATGTCCACAGGTCACCAGTCTTAACACCTACAGGAGTCTTGATACATGGTAGTGGTTCTTTGGGCATGTTTGATGGTTTCTCATCACTACACTCAGTATCCAAAGAAGGCTGAGACAGACGGTTGTTTTATTTGTGCAGTGCAGGGAGCAGCAGATACCTTCCAGTTCCCTACACTTGTTTCTCCATAGTGTCTCCCATGTCCCTCCCTCCCTCACCCACCCACCCAGCAGTCCTCTCCCCTATGACCTGTGTAGAAATCATTAATGGTACACCACTTTGTAGACTTCTTTGAAAGCTTTGAGCCGGATTTCAGATCATATACCTGTATGTGCAACATCCTAGATGATGACTAGTAAAAATACTTGAAATACTTCTCCAGAAAAAGTGGTAACCAGATGAATTTGGCTACAGCATTGAAATCGGACATGCATGTTCCGTTGCTAATCTCCTTCCTCTCTCCTCCACCCCTCTTCTTCTTTGTTTGTCCCTGCACAGATGTGATCAGTGCGGCCGTTCCTACCGCCATGCCAGCTCCCTCCTCAACCACAAGAACACCCATACTGTCGGCATCTACCACTGCGCCGTGTGCCTCAAGACCTACTCCAACCTGCTTGCCCTGAAGAACCATCGCCGTATCCACTCTGAGACGCGGCGCCACCGATGCCACGACTGCGGAAAGGCCTTTCGAGTTTCCTCCCAGCTCTACAACCACCGGCGTGTCCACCAGAAGCAGCGGGAGCTGACCTGCCGGTCCTGCCAGCGAGCCTTTCCCACGCAGGCTAGCTTCAGGCTCCACATGGAGATCACTCATGGCCAGACACCGCAGCCCCGCCAGCCCAGAACCCAGCAGCCCCGCCCAGGGGGCTCCCAGGACCTGGGCTGGGGGTCAGGCCTGGACCTCACCCTGATGCAAGAGCAAGGACTCAATCCCAGCAACGTGGCCAAAGTCCGCGGCCAAGGGAGCAACAGCGAGGTCGTCAAGTCCCATGTCTGTGACCAGTGCGGTCGCTCGTACCGCCACGCCAGCTCCCTGCTCAACCACAAGAACAGCCACAAGACCGGGACCTACTTCTGCAGCTCGTGCCAGAAGGAGTTCCCCAACCTGATGTCCCTGAAGAACCACCGGCGCATCCACACTGAGCCCAAACGCTACCAGTGTCCCGACTGCGGGAAGTCCTTCAGGGTGTCCACTCAGCTCATCTGTCACCGCCGCATCCACACCAAGGAGAAGCCGTTCTCCTGCCAGCAGTGCGACAAGCGCTTCTCCTCCAAGTCCAACCTGAGGCACCACATGAAGGTGCACTGGAGCGGCTCGTCGGCGCCTCCACCCATGTCCGTGAGAGCGCCCAACTTCCTGGGTATGCCTGGCGGCCCCTTCATATAAGCTGCAGGGTGAGGGGGGGGAGGTGGTGTTGATGATGATCACGGTCTTAGTGGGGCTGGGGTGGGGGGGTCACATGCCGAAGATTGTGGAGGTGCCAAAAATGTAGCGTAGCCTTCCTCATTGACCATGTGTGGCTGTGGTGTGTGTGGAGGACAGACTGATGACGTGACGCCCCACACACACGCACGCACACACAGACACACACACCCTCATAGAGCGCTATGCTGCCCCGCACGCTGACTGACAGGCAGACTGGACTGACCCCCTGCTGCATGTTGCCTTGTTATGTTTCCCTGCCACGGACTGGCGCACCACGAGGCCGCAGCCATCACGCTGCACCCAGATGGAGCGCGGGAGTCTTACAGGACGTTTTCTTCCCGTGGCCTTCGTCACAGTGTTTTTAATCTGGTCTGGAGGGACTGTTTTGATCAACAGCGTGCAGGCCAGATTCGTGTTTTGTACCTTTATCCTTTTGGCCTGGAGGCAGCAATGACTTGTGGGAACTTTTAGGACTGAACATGGACACTTTGGACTCAGAGGGACTGCTTTAAACGTGTGTGTGTATGTGTGCGTGTCTTCTTGTGTGTTGCAGCGGTGACCACTTCCTGACTTCTTGTTCACACGTGTGGACCCAGAGCTGAGAGACCGCTGCGGCTTGCGTGCGGTTTAAAATGGCCTTTCTCCCGTAGCGCCTGAAGTTTGATTAAAGACGTGATCAGCTTTTAAAAAGAGGGTTTTCAGACTTCCTGTAGCGCGTCCTGTTTGTGAACACGCTAATGCTGTGAGCAGAACACGTGTCATATGTTCAAACCAAACATTCTCATGTGAAAATGACTGTTGGAGTGGTCGTGGACCATTTCACCGCCCGCTGACGGGCAGCGACCGGGCGTCTGTGTGCGATGAAGAATCACAAGACGACTCCTTTTAATCTGATCATCAGCTGATTGGCGTTTAAATATTTTTCCTCAGGCCTCCGTCTTATCACACCAGCAGAGTTCATACCTCAGTCTGATTTTATATCCAGTTTTTTATATTATTTAAACTTTATTTAAACGGGGATGTTCGTGGGTTGGTCCGAGCTTTCATTTAGGAAACTGTACATGCAGCGAAGTGTCCTGATATAATTTCACCTCTTTGAAGCAACAAAAAAGAAAAGAGAGAATCGCCTCCTTTCATTACGCTTCCTCACCAATCAGCAGACAGCATGACACTAACAGGAAACAACCCAATCAAAGTATAAAACAACACGGAGGAAGTCCACCAAACTAACTGAATGTATTCAGACATTTGCACAAAGTCGAGAGTAATATGTTATGTTTCGGTTATAGTTTGGGTCTCGTCTGCCTCCGTGTCTGCCTCACGAACCGTTAAAAAGTTAGCGTCATATAACAAAGGTTAACGGTGCCGCCGTGTCATTGTGTAAGAACGTCGGTCTACACACAGCCGATCACTACACATCATTAATTATCCTCTCACTGTTAAATATTAAAGGTTAATTAACTGTCAGTATTTTAAAACGTTTGCTTCCTTTGCTCAAGCTCCTACAGATTTATAGATCAGAGACTTCCTGAAGGAGGAGGTTGGAGGAAACACTCAGGAACATCAGCAGGAATGACGGCTGCTTCCCTTATTTCTCCTTTTAGGCGTCGTTTCGTTTTCAGTGCAGGGAAAAAAATGTGTCAAACGGTTCAAAGTGAGTAAAAGACTCCGAGCTTCCAAACGGCCCTCGACCTCACGACGGACGCTAAAATAAACGTATCAGAGAGTGAAACTGAATCCAGCTGTTTGACCCACAGCTGGACTCTGAGCTTGGTGGCGTAATCGCACAGCCTTGAGAAAACAGTGCAGTGAACACAAATGAATAAAATCAGAATTTCGATTATGGAAGCGCGATGATCGCCGTGTGCTGAACTCTCGTTTTGTCTTCGGTTAAATCCAGCTGCTCTAAGCTCAGGTTCACTTGAGCTACAGCAAAACGCAGAATCCAGTCCAGCTGTTTGGAAACATGTCGAGTTAATGTTAAATAATCGTGTTCACGAGATCCACTCTGTTTCAGCCCCAGAAGGATTTGTTTTTAACAGACAGCATTAACGCAACAAACCCATGGACTTCCTGTCTCACAGGGGGCGCTCTCGAGCTCTTCCAGAATAAATGAGACTGTGGAGCTGAAAAGCACTCGTCTGGTTTTAGGCAGAAATCCTCGAGACGGTAGATTCACTTCCATTTTTACAGTTCTTTTAGAAAGACACATTTTTGTGAGTGTGATGTCACAGCGCCACGAGCCAGAAGCAAACGTAGCCGGTGTGATGTCACCCATTTTCTCGCTGCCACGCCTCCATCTGAAGGTGTTTAATGAGGAAAGAAGAACGTTTTATTGGTGTCTGCAGGTGTCGCCTCCTGGTGGTCATTATGTAGAGCGCAGTTTTAAACCTTTTTAAACTACGAGCAGCTTTTATTCCTGCGGGTCACAGGAAGTGGAAATCTCAGCAAAAACCAATAAAAATCCTTCAACTTTCATTAAAAAAAACACAACAAACCCCTGTGATCGATCTCCATGACAACACTCAGACCTCCCCCCTGCCCCCGGTGTTCAGTAGGTGTAACTGCAGTCTAAAAAGCTTTCAGGAAACCAGCAGCTCCGCCTTGAACTGTCCGCTCTCGCGCTTTACGTCCACACGTATGAACAGGAAGTGACCCCTCCCCTCCCTCCTCTCTCCAGCCCCAGTAAGTATGATAAAACAAAAAGGCGTGGCCTGAGCGGCGGGAGGCGAGCGGCTGTACGAACTCGACGTTTCTGCAACAAGGAAAAAAGATGACAGATCATGTAGTAATTCATTTATTTATATTATCATTATTATTAACACTTGTAATGGACAGCGCTAGTGTTTAGGATGTGAGTTTAGAGCTGTGTTGATGTAAACACCCCCGCCCTCCTTTACCCACAATGCCCCTCTCTGTGGACTCCACTGAGGACCTGAAACACGCCGGAGACGCTCTTCTTGCCTTCTTTCACGAGTGATGATGTGACGCTCCTTCATCCCTCTCTTCTTCCATATTTATCTCCTCCTCCTCTTCATCAAATCAGACTGAAAGGGACGCCTCGGTGTGCTCGCCGACCTTTCTGTTCCTCTTTATGGTAACCTCCTGTATTTATTGGTGTTTTGTTCCTTTTTATTTAATTGTTTGGGAAGCGTGTGTGTGTGCGTGTGCGTGTTTTCAGCACTGGTGCTAGTTTAAAAAAGAAAAGTTAAAAGTGAAGCCGTGCAGTGACCGTCAAGTGCTGTAGGAGTCCGTGTGATCTAGAACACACAAGTAATAAATGTCCACCCTCCGTCTGGTTGTCCTCGCCATGCCTGCTCTTCTCTGTGTCACACTTTCCGCCTGCATTTCAACTAGTTTGTAGAGAAGAAGAAGAAGAGGACTGGTTTGGCACAACTACTACTCCCCGCCCCCCACCCCCTTTTTTTTCTTTTGTTTGAGTTCTAACTTTTGGTTTCCATGCATATATATGTAATGCTTACTATACACTTTTATAAACTATGTTTTGATAATTCATTTCGTAACAGAAGATCTTGTCCATAAACTATAACCCTACTGCTGAGTACTGAAAATAAATAGCTGAAAAACACAGTGACACTCGGTGTTTTCACTCCGTCCGCATCGACGTCTCTCCCGGCGCCTTCACTGGTGTCGGCAGGAAGTCGGTGCAGAACCTGTTGAATGCATCTCCAGCTTTTAGTGTCAGAGTGCAGATGTCTGAAGGTTTTTACAGCGTCAGTGAAGTAAAGTCGTTTTCACACAACTATGAGTCTAATGTTTGTGACACACATAGCTGCTATTACCGTATTTTTATATTTTTTTGGACCTTAAAGTGCATTAAGCAAAACAACGCAGTCAGACTCATTCGTCTTGCTTCCTCCACTTCTGTACCACTGATTCATTAATGCTGTATTCTCTCACAGCTGCTCTATTCCCATGTTGTTGCAGTATATTAATGACTAACCTCGTATTGTGGATGGATTATCTCAGTTGTTCTCCTGACTGAAGTTTGGTCCGTTTACAGCATCCTGCCATGCGATTGCATTTGTCTCTAACCATCAGGAACCTTCACGTTAACTATTATCGAGTGGAAGAAAGTTGGCGTTCATCCTGCAGCTTCACTGTGTTTATGCTAACATAGCTGTGTCGCTAGCGATCATGTAGCACATCATTATATAGCAGCTAGCCCAACTTCAGTAACCCTACAAACGTCACTGCTGTTAAGTTTGTCTTCATTTATGTTGGAAGTGACAGCAGAGCTGTACGTTTTTATTTTTTCATAAATCTCTCAGTCAGAACATGCTATATCATATTTAGCTAACTAGCGAAACTAGCGAGCTAACATCCGCTAGCTTCCTGCTAACTGCTAGCCCAAGGACCCAGGACCCAGATCACTCCGTGAGGCTCCAGACTACGGCAGCCGCAATGCTCCAACAATCCATCAAGTAGCTTCCAAAGTCGTACTAAAACATTTTTTGATAGATGTTTGAGCGCCGTGTAGCACATAAAATCGGTTCAAGGTCAGTAAGCACAACCAGAATTCATACATAAGGCGCACTGTTGATTTTTGAGAAAATAAAGGATTTGAAGTGCACTTATAGTGCAGATAGTACGGTAATAAAAATCCATGTTTCACTCACTGAAGGAAAAACTGCAGTTTTTATCCCATAAATGATGTTCACTCATTATTAGATGTGTTTAATTACTATTTATAAGTTACTGAGTCACAATAATAATTCAGCATCACTATGTTAATGTAAAAGCTGACAGCGCAGAGTTATGAAATGTGTGACAGAAACTTTGTGAGGTTTTTCTGTGTCATCACTGATGATTTTGGATCTTTGGACACTTTTCTCCCCCAGGAAACAGCCGAAGGTGTTATTAAGTTATCATTAGTTCATAATAACAGCAAACATGCAGCTTTAATTGTCAGTTAAAAGACGATCGAGTCGCTGACGTATAAATGGGTTTTTTGTTTTAAGGCAGGGGTGGGGAGCTCCAGGGCCAGTGTCCTGCAGGTTTCAGATATCACCCTGAATTAAACGAGTTCATTAACAGGCCTCTGGAGAACACGTAAATCATCTGTGTGGATCAAGGACACGTTTAAAACACATCGACCCTCGAGGCCTGGCGTTGGACACCCCTGATTTAAGGCGCCAGTAATTATGATGTTTGTTAAATGAAATGATTTTGTAATTTTCTGTTTATCTGAGGATTTAATTCATGTGTTTATTTTCTAATGTTGATGATGACAATCTGATCTTTAATTCACACTAAAAAACATAATCACGATATTAAAGTGTTTCAGCGTTTATCGGACACGTTTGTAGTTTATCAGTTTATAATGAAACTCTTCACATCCTGTGACTTTAATTCCTTTTTTAGAAAAATCACGAGCGTCAGAAACGTGATGCCGTTCATTATGGTCCTGCACTGCATCCATATATAACCCATGTATGTGTTCACGTGGCTGCTGTCGGCGGTCACACCTGTGCAGGGCTGACAGTGGAGCTGAGGAGACGAGATAAGAGGTACGGAAGCAGCCAATCACAGGAGCTGCAGGCAGTGCGTGACAGGCGTAACACAGGTGTTACTGTTCAGATATTTCCCATCAGTGTTACCTGAAGGAAGCTCGGGATGATTGCACAGCACACTCCCTAAAATAAACCTTCGGTCGTTCTCGGCACTGACTTGATAAATGGCACGCTCGAGCCGCTCGTTTCAAAATTCCAAAGAGAAGTTTGGAGACTTTGGGGGTGTTTTCCAGCTTTTCCTGGTTGGAAAGTTGGAGTGACAACATAATATTCCGACTCTGTGATTGGCTGATCTGACAGTGAGCTTCAGAGCCGACAGACCCTTTGTGGGTTACCCTGAACTGAAACCTTCGTGTTTCTCTCCTCCCAGATCTGAGGCCGGTGGTTTCGAGCAGCAGCTCCAGGAGCTTCGTCTGCGGCCAATGCGGTCGCTCGTACCGCCACGCCAGCTCCCTGCTCAACCACAAGAACAGCCACAAGACCGGGACCTACTTCTGCAGCTCGTGCCAGAAGGAGTTCCCCAACCTGATGTCCCTGAAGAACCACCGGCGCATCCACACTGAGCCCAAACGCTACCAGTGCCCCGACTGCGGGAAGTCCTTCAGGGTGTCCACAGCACTCATCTGCCACTGCCGCATCCACACCAAGGAGAAGCCGTTCTCCTGCCAGCAGTGCGACAAGCGCTTCTCCTCCAAGTCCAACCTGAGGCACCACATGAAGGTGCACTGGAAGAGCCCGCTGCTGTCCAGAAGCCGGCCGTCGGCCTTCCTCGCCGTCTCCTCCAGACCTTTCTGACCATCCGGCCTCGCAGTTCTCCGAGCTCGGACCGCATCGTCTCCTCCAACATGTTACGACCCTGCTCAAAAGCCGCAACATAAAAAAGGCGACAAATACCACACCGGACTAGGTGTGGCCAATTAGCACCGTGTGAGCACATTGAGGAGATTAGGGGCGTAACAAACAATATGACCGTATAATTCAACCTCCATTTATTCCTTCCGGCTGAAATCTGAACTAAGATCCACATTCAGGAAAGTTTCCCCAAATCCAAAGTGCTTCATTTGTGATGTCACAGTTCAGAGGGCGAATCAGCAGAGATCCTCACGTACCTGTTAGCTGCCTCGGCTGTTATCCTTACATTAAACTAACGGAGAGCTTGGTGCTCATTGATTGGCTGGACTAACCGTGTCAGACTTTTGGTTTACATCTGGTTTTGATTTCTTCAGTTCCTGTCTGGTGAGATTAGGGCACCAAAACCTGATGAGGCTGAGGTTCAGCTTAGATTAGCTAGACACAGATGTCCTGTGGACGAGGTGGCTCGGCCAAGCCGTAAATATGGTGGTGAGGATGGTAAATGGCCTGTATTTGTAAAGCGCTTTACTAGTCCCTACGGACCTCAAAGCCCTTTACACATTCAGTCATCCACACATTCACACACGAGGACTTATATGATCTTTTAACAACCTGATGACGTTTGAAGTGGCTGAGTTTAAGCAGCGGCCTGTAGTTTGTGTAGTTACCAGGCAACCTGATGATCTTCATATTAGCCAGCGTATAAATGATGTCGTCCGTTGGTTTCTGAATATTTGAAACCTCGGTGTTGGCGCCGTGTTGGGTTTGAAGTGGCCATGTTTGAATAACAGCTGGGTTGTTATCACAGACGGAGTTACCTGCTAACCAGTGCTCAGTAACATCCAATGAACAATCTCAGATTTCACTGTGCACCTAAACTCTTGCCCCGCCTCCTCAGACCGTCTCTTAGCAGCAGACGTTTTATTGGTCTGAAGCCTCACAGACAGCTAGCAGCCGCAGCCGCCTGTGTCACCATCCATCTGTCAGTCAAAGAGGCCACGCCCCCATACATAGCAGGCCACATAAAACTGGAGCCATGCAGCTGTTTTGTTGTCTCTAGTGGACGTTAGAGAAAGTGCAGGTCGCCTGCTTCGCCCAGGAAGTGTAAAACTAAATGTTGAGCATTTCCAGCATTTCTTTGATAGAATATTTCATCATGTTCACCAACTGCAGCAGATTTATGCAAGTCAGAGGAAACTGAAACCCTCACAGCTGGTGTTCAGGTTTGCTGTGTGACGATGACCTCTCCGGACTTTTGCTCCTGGTGGGTCCTCGACTTCCTCCCCGGCGATACTAACGGTGCTCAGGTCTTTGACCCCGCCTCAGTCGGACCTCTCTGATGGATGGCAGCAGACACCAGGTGGATTGTGGGTCTTTTTAAAAGATGTTCTGTGTTTCTGATTATTGCTAAGGATGAAAACTCAGCACGTGTGGTCTGTGAACTTCCTGGAGGCCTCTGTTCACCTTTCTCCTCACCTGGTCCCCAAAATAAAATCCAGTTAAATATGGAGGCCGAGTGCTGTCACTTCACAGGAGAAAATTGATCTTGTAATAATAATAATTTGTTTCTTATAATGATGTGAAGTTTTCTATTTTTTTCTTTGTAATTATAACATCAAGTAACTGTTAAGGTTTAGATGTTTGTAGACGAGCTCCGGTGTGTAAATTAAAGCTCTGATAGGTACTTAGGTGATTACTATTAGAGAAATAAATGACGTCATACTGTGTGATAATCTGGGGAGTAATTTGTGAGATTCTATCGGTTCATTTGTCTCCTCGTTGTCTGGATTTTGAGGTTTTTTCTGTGATAAATCTGAGAGAAGCTGATGAAACGCAGAAATGTTTCCCTCCATCAGAGGTTGGACGCTACTGTGGGTTTCCACTGTGGACGAGGCTGGTGTCAGGAGCCACGCAGTTTTGTCTCTGAGGAAAATCAGTGAAAAACAACAGTTCACCCTCGACTTCAGTCAGACTAACTGGAGTTTGGACCACAAGCCTGTGACTGAGACACAAACTCAGATGGAGAACACTGACGGTACTGATGTGATGCGTTTGTAGCTGATTCTTTAGGGACTTCCTGCTCATCTCTGTGTTTATTTCCTCCCGTTAGCGCTGTGTTATTCACGGTTTTTACAGTTTTACATTCACAGTTGACCCTCTGTGTCTTTACAGCTGTCTGGTAACTCGTTCATGTCTAATTAAAGCATAGTCGACCCAAAACTGAACCTTGTGGAACATTTCTAATGTTCGAGAGACGTGAAATGCTGCTGTAACCTCAGAGAGCCGCAAGAACACGCGAGATCAGGTTGGTTCAACCCAAGTATTAGTGTGATTAATTACTTGTTTAGATTTAGACTTTTCTGTTGTTGCCACTTCTTCCACCCATTTGATTAAGCAGGTTGGTCAGCGTCTGGAAGCCTGCCGAGGGGCTGCACCTCTGTCATATGTATGTTTTGGGGATGCCCTGTTGTCCCAGACGTCAGGGGTGGATCTAGAGACATTTCTTAGGGTGGCAAAATCAAAGCCGTTATTTTACACACTTGCAGGTGTTACATCCTTTAATATGAATTATACGCGGTTATAATACATCAAATGCAGTAAGTATACATGTTTCGTATAAATATACTCTATAACTTTTTCTTACCCCACATAATTAAGCATTTCAGTTATAAAATGTGAATTTTTATTGTATGTATAGCCTGTATGGTCTAAGGAGCTTGGAAAAAAAGCATCTGGACTTCGTTTTTTAAGTTTTCTTGAAGACGTTTCCTTAAAGAAGCTTTTTCAGTTTTAAGCGCAATTGGTGGAGAGTCCCAGATTTTAAGCCCTATGGGAGTGTCCGCAAGAGGGTCATGGATCCCCTATTGGTCCTCTACCTAATGGGGAGTCCATGACTGAAGAAGCTTCTCGAATGAGAGGTGGGACGTCCAGACTTTTCTTCCCACGCTCCTTAGGCTACAAGGACCTGGATGGATGACTGAGAACAAACATGTAGCCTGTATCATAAATAAGCATGCAGAACATATAGAAAGCTACATTAGAAACAGTCAAATTGTTGCTTAAATTTACACAAAATGTCAGAAATCTACAACATCATGAAACATTTTTCACCAGAACTGTAAACCTATTTTTTTATGATGTAACACAGCGGTCTCCAACCTTTTTTGCGCCACGGACCGGTTTATGACCGACAATATTTTCATGGACCGGCCTTTAAGGTGTCGCGGATAAATACAACAAAATAAAACTAGTACTGGTACCGAAAAAAAGAAGATTTATTCATAACACACGTGAAAAGACCCAGGAAAACCGAGTAAACGATAAAAACGATAACAAAATAACGCTGAAAACAGATAAAAACCCTGAAAACTAAACATTTCACACCTGAGCCTCAACTCTCGCGGCCCGGTACCAAACGACTCACGGACCGGTACTGGTCAGAGGCCCGGGGGTTGGGGACCGCTGATGTAGCAGGTTAACCCTCTGGGCTCCAGGGTATAACTGCTCATTATTTACTACAGTTTGATTTTACCTTTAACAATATTTTTGCCTCACATGTCTGAATTTACAGTTATTTTTTCATTGACACGTAAAAAAATAAAAACCAAGTAGGGAAAAAGTTCTATTTTTTACTGTAAAAACCTGTTTAGTGAATCACTTTCATAACTTGAAATGCAAATATAAACTGTAAATTTTATTAACTTATGCACACATGTTGTAAACAATAAAGTTATACGAAACTATTTACCCTGATTTGCAGCCACCCTATCAGGCGTCGTTTATATAACCATTTTAAACTACAATGAGAGAACAATCAGGTGTCACAGTTAAGATGATGCTCACCACAGGCCTGACAGCAGGAGGTGCATCACTCCGCGTTTACACTGCAATCTGCCTTTGGTGGCTTTTTAGCAGCAACTGTGATAGTGTTGTTCTGACACACAACAAAACAAAAACTACACCCTAACTACACCCTCCAAACACGCTACACATCACAAAACTCGCTCTCAGCGCCGTCATTCCCAAAATGTTTCTCTGTTCCTACCAAATAATTACCAAGTATCCTTTTTATTGGTCGACATGTTTACACTTGTCCACTAGTAAGAAAAGGTGGCATGTGATTTGGAGGTGTGGCATGTTGTTTGACCCCAGAGGGTTAATAACACTCACCTTCATCCCACAGTGTTGATTCAAAATGTGCTCTGGGACAATCACAGGCATCGGTTGCTACTGACAACAAGAAATTAAGGTATGGGCTGAACCATTTTTTAGTGGTTTGTAATATATTCAGTTTGAATTTATATTCAGTGCTAATTGTAGCTAAGCTCAAAGTGTTAATGCTAGCTTATGTTAATAAACTTAATTGTGATAAGCAAAGCACAAAGGGCACATGCCACCCCATGCCACCCCTGTAGATCCGCCCCTGGCAGACGCATAAAAACGTGAACTAAAATGTAAAACATTGACCTGCATGTTTAAAGCCGGACTTTTATATAAAACTAAATTATTTACGAACAACTGATGATATAAAACCTAAACACGAGACCTCGAGATCAGCTGTCCCCCAAACCAACAAAGCCAAAGATAAACCAGGCATATCTCAGACTAAAGAATAAATGAAAAGCAGGAAATAATTTGAAAATTAATGTTATTTGTGGGGTTTTCAGTGCATTTGGGTTTTTTACACTTCCACTGATCTAAAGTAAAAACTGAAACGAGCTGCAAACTAAAACTGAAAAATGCTCTGGAAGAAAATAAAGTCGCAGAAACTAAAATAAAAGATTATTTTCCATCGGCCCGATGGTAATCGGTAATAATTAAACCTAAACTAATGAAATGACACAGATAAACAAACAGGAACCTAACGATGGAGCACAGATCTGTTCTCGGGTCCACGCCATCAGCGTCCTTGGGATGGTTTTAGTGGTGCTAGAAGAAGCGTCAGCTCACAGTTTTGCAGTGTCCTGATAACGTTTCCTCCATTTCAGCTTCTCTGCAGTGGAAATCTGTAGATTCAGCTTCTCTGCTGATGACCGTGGATCAAGAACGCGTCATTTCATTAGGTACACTGTGCTAGTACCAGATTGGACTCCACTGTTCTTTCAACATGAAGAATTAATCTTTACACACACATTCACACACTGGTGATGGCAGCTACATTGTAGCCACAGCCACCCTGGGGCGCACTGACAGAGGCGAGGCTGCCGGACACTGGTGCCACCGGGCCCTCTGACCACCACCAGTAGGCAACGGGTGAAGTGTCTCGCCCAAGGACACAACGACCGAGACTGTCCAAGCCGGGGCTGGAACCGGCAACCTTCCAATTACAAGGCGAACTCCCAACTCTTGAGCCACGATCGCCCCTGTGAGGTTAGAAAGCTGATTCTGCTCATCTGGACGTTTTCAGTGGGAGAAACGTTTCATCATCATCAGGTGACGTCTTCAGTCTCAGCTGACTGCAGGTTTCTTATAAACAGTACATTTGCATAATGACTGAAACCAGCACCAGTGAAGGAACAATGAGCTGAGGTCAGTTTATCATCATAATTATGCAAATTCTCATCACCATTGATCAACAACCACTGATCAATAACCATGAGTACCATTCACAGAGAGTTGGGGAATGGCTGCAATCACAGCATGTAAGATGGTGACAGATGTTCCTTTAGGCCCCTCCTCCATTCAGAGATGGTCTTTCCCTTTTCATGTAAATGTCCTCCTTGACTCCGCCCTCAAACCAGCGTTCCTCCCTGTCCAGGATGTTACATCCTCATCATTGAAAGAGTGTCCACTGGCCTGTAGGTGTGAACAGACTGCAGAGTCCTGACGAGGTCGCTCTTCTGTGTTGTAGCCAGAGGTTGTTTGGTTTCCCCGATGCATGCTGCCAATCCTCCTGCACTTGACAAATGTCCAGCTGGAATAACCACGTTTACTCAGGGCCTTCGTGATGGCGCCCCCATGTTTCTACCTGTAGTACTGACCCTTGTAGCCTCAGTGTCCTGTTCTTAATGACAGTGTGACACCGGTGTGGTCTTCTGCTGCTTGAAGGCTCAGAGATGCTCTTCTGCACGTTGATTGAGTTGACTGCCTGTTGCCTACCTTTCAGCTGAAAGTGGTCAACAACCACGTGCCAGGTTCAATCATGTTTCTTCCTCACTCTGAGGCTCAGCTTCATCACGTCCACATACCTGAATGCACGTGCAGGTGCAGGTACTTTCCCAGTAAACGAAGCCTTTAACTGCTCACACCTGCAGCCAGGTGAGCGTGAGAGATTAAACAGAGACAAAGCAATAAAGATCCGGAGACGCTGCGAGGGTACACTGAACAATCCTTTTCTTTATTCTTTTTTGTTATCATTTCAATATGTCTGTCAGGGTTTGTTTTTTTTAAAGTTTTTATTTTAAATTAAAATTTTGACACACTTATAAAAGACAGCATCTGCATAGAGTTGTCATCTTAAAGATCCATGAAGAGAGAGAGAGAGAGAGAGAGAGAGAGGAGGGGAGAGCGAGAGAGGGCGGAGGGGGGCGGGAGAGAGGAGGGGGTGGGCAAGGGTTGAGGAGGTGGGGGGAATACTGGCACGTCACATGAACTAAACAGAACAGCCAACAGCAGTACAAGAGAGGGGGGAGGAGGGGGAGGCGGGGGCTGGAGGGGGCAGGGTCGGGGGGGAATGTTTTCTTTCTGGAGGGGGGAGAGGGTTGGGGTGGTGAGGTGGAGTGGGGGGGGACAGATCGCTTTTACATTACGCTACGCACACATACACACACAAAAAAAACGGGACACAAGTTGCATTTCCGGTCAAAGTTGCGCGCGGCGCCCCCGTCCTCTCTCTTACTCAGCGCTTTGCTTTTTTCTGACCTCAGGGCTCCGCCTCCCACCTGCCGCCCCCCTCCCCCGAGATAGCTTTGTTCCTCACTCACCACACGCCCTAAAAATCAGGTGGGGTTCACGCTTCTTTCAATTACGGCGTCTGAAGTTCCCGCGCCATGGCCGACGCCTCTGCATGATAAAGACAAGCCCTTGTTTCTCTGAATATTGCACGCTTCGTCAGGTTAGGCCTGTGTGAGGCTAGAGAGCGGGCCTGAAACCAGGTGGTGGCGCTGGTGGCCGTGGCGTGGAGGAGACGCTGAGCCATCAGACCAGGTGAAACCACAGGAAGTGGACCGCTTCACCTGCGTGTCGTCTGGAGCTGAGACCTCCACCGGGAACTCGTGAGGACTAAACGATGGAAAAGCCACGCAGAAGGAAGACTGCGGCGGCAGACGAAGGTCATCTAACCATCGGAGACGATGATTCTTCTACTGAGATGGACGACTCCGTTAACCGAGTCTCGGTTCTGACGGGCGGAAGCAACCTGGCGCCGTGACACCACGCCGCTTTCGTCAGTCAGATTGTTTACAGTGCAGCAGGATGATATTGGATATGGCTAAGTGCTGGCAGGTTGAGTCTTTTAGACCTAGGCTCAGGCTAAACTCTGGGGAAGCAGTCAGGTAAAGAGGCGGAGCTTTCGGTGTGTCGTTTGGCGAGCTTGCTTCAGCTGAGATTGAACAGGACGGCGAGAGAGGGAGAGTTTAAAACTGCTGACTTGGCTTCCAAAGTGACGTGCAGGTGTGGCCTGGAAAGCCCTGAAGGCGGGCTTAGTTTTCCTAATATGGAGGGAAGCACTTTCATCAGAGGAGCCAGTGGGTGGAGCCTCTGGACCTGGGGTAACAGATGGAGGCGTGGCTGCATTTGTGCCGCAAAAACCTGTGTGGTGTTTTCATTCGCTCCTTCAGAAAGAAACTAAGAGACACGGGCACTCAAAGGGACGGCGGCACCGCTCAGCGGGCGTCCTGCTACTAAAAACACCGCCGTGCCTTCTCCGTCCACAGGCGGGCGCAGACACAGCTTCGGAACTGAGCGTGTGCAGACGCGACAATAGGAAGCCAAGTTTCTCCTCGTCTCTGCTGTCGCAACTCAGCTGCACGGTACGAACAGAGGGGGCGCCACAGCGAGGGCGGGCGAAAGAGGCGAAAGAGGACAGAGGCGGGCCTGCGTGCAGACTTTGACGGGAATAGATATCTCAGTAGATTTATACATAGACATGCAAGTCATTTTTTCTCTCTTTGAAGTTATTTACAATAATTACATAACACAAAGAATCCAGTTTCAGTTTGACAAAATTGCGAGCATTCAATATTCAATATGACTACTATTATTATGATAACATAACTCCTTTGTACTTTAAATCATTGCTATTATAGAATCGTCACCTCCATCTTTAAAGTTGATTCGATCACGTTGTGAAGCCGTTCGGTCTCCCTCCGGGTTTTTGCAAATGTTTACTGCATCTTTATTTGTCTGTTTGGTAATAATCATAGTAATAACAACAGTAATAATGAGGATAACGATGTTATTATCTTTCCTACTTGTTATGGCAGGGGTGGTTATGGGCGTGGTCTGTCTCTATGGCCCCTCCCCTAACCCCTCCCACCCCTCCCACTAGAGAACATAAACACTGTTTAGAGTGAATACTGTCGGAGAGCAACGGGACGAGCGTGAGCGCCAAATAAAGAACACTGAACATGTTTGTGATGTCATCGCGCAGAGCGGGGCGCCGAGCACGTTTTGGTTTTTCAAAATGGTTTCAGGAAGACAAAAATCAGCGTGGAGGCGGCTTAACTGCGCCGAAGACAGACGCCGCTGTGCTCACGAGTCAGCGTGCAGAAATAACCGCAGAGCGCTGGAACGCGACCCCCGAGTCGGCCCACACCGCATTACTCCCACACGGGCTAACGGCTAACAGCTAACGGCGAGTCAGGCTATGGCGTCTCGCGCTCAAACTCTCTTCACGTGATTTTTTCCAGCGTTGTGCGCCCGCTCTGTCAGAAATGGAAACAACAGAAAGGCTGAACGGCGGCGAACATCCGGATGTGACTCAGATTTATCTGTTTGTGTTTTTGTTGCGTGCACATGTGATGTCACACAACTCTCGCACAGGAAGAATGCTCGCTGGAGGATGATAGGGGCGCTCTGAAGAGAATCTGAGATCAACCTTTGACCTTTACCACATCTGCTGATGTTTAACTTTCTCTCTCCGGCTGTTCGGAGGTATGTGGGGGGCGTGGCCTGTAACCCTGCAGCGAAGCGTTGATCCTGCAGCGTGAAGACTGTGCAAACAAACCGGGACTCACGTCACGGATGTGTCATGTTTTCAGTTCGGACTCTGAAGGTGGAGGGAGAGAGGCGGGTCGGTCTGATTGATGGCGGTGGAGGGGGCGGGGCTGGCGTTTAATCGTTTCTATTTGTATATTTACTCTCTATTTGTAAACTCGACTCGCGTTGTGCTCTTTGAGATTAGCGGCGAACATTTGGATGGGAGGGCGGAAATGCTTTGGTCTGAATCGAATCAACGCCACGGCGGTAACAGTGATCATGGCGTCTGCAAGCTTCTCTCCTCGCTTCTGTCGCAATCTAAAAAAAAAAAAAGTGGAATTTTGAAACCTGCTGCAACCCGCCCACCTGCGATTGGACGCTTCGCACACTGAAACACACTCGTGCTGCTTCAACACGCACACGCACACACACAAATGCAACAGTGGAAGCGAACACGCAGACATCGGGAGGCGACGGAGGCGTCCGAACCCGGCGGGAGGGCTGGAGTTCGTGGGATGGGAATTTAACCTTTCACATTTATTTAAACATCACACCGGTCTCTGGAGAAAACATCGTAAGAATGACGCGTCACGAACGAAAGTAACTGTGAAGTGTTTCCATAGAAACCAAACGGGGTCTGATTGGCGGTAAAGTGCACGACGTGAAGGGCGAGGCGGGGAGGTGGGGTACAAAAAACACCATCATGCAAACTCCACAACGCTTTTGCATGCCTTTTTTATTACCATTATTATAAGTAGTACACACAGTGGGATGGGCGGGGCCTGCAGGGCGAAGGGAGGGGGCAGACTCCGACCCTCTGCGCCATCTTTTTGTACAACCAAACATCTACAGCACGACAGGAAGAGACGAGAGGACGGGGCGGGCAGACGTGCCGACGACCATTTGAACCTTCACGTAGCCGAATCTCCAACTGTTGCCTGCGTGGGTTTCGTGAGGTTTTGTCCATGTTTTCGAGAGGATGGCGGCGGGACCCGACGAGCGACCGCCACGCAGGAGCGGGAACTTCACAGAAAACAAACACTCACACATGGCAAAATCAGTGTCAACAAGCTGGCTGGTGCTATGACGGCATCCTCGCATCCACCACAATCACCAACCCGAGACTGCCGCGACGACCGCGACGCCGCCTGGACAACCGTCAACCGCTTGAACGAACGAAGAACGATGAACGAAGCAGCCAATGGGGACGTGGGTTTAGGTTCTCTAAATGTCCGAGGGAGTCGTGTAAACGCAGGTAAAACAAGCACACTGGTTCATACTGAGTCGACAGCTCTACATGTGAAAACACCGAAAACCAGAAGGAACGAGCAGAGAGAAAAGTGCGAGATCGACCTAAATCTACAGACACGGCACATGACCACACATCTGCTGGGCTCTTTGGAGGAGAGGGGCGGGGGCGGGGTCTGCGAGCTTTGGTGAACGCGCGTTACGTTTTGGTTTTGGGAAGCCAAGAATGAAACAAAACAGGCTACACGGCACCACAGACATCTAAAGCTAATGCTAAAGCTAATGCTAGCTACTGTGATGGGTCAGAAAACACGTTTTCCACAAAACAACATTTGTTTCCAACGCTCGAGCTGGCTGAGGAGGACGCACGACTGCCAAACTAACGTCAGCTTCCTGTCGGCAGGTCTCTACAGAGAAGCAAAAAACAGCTTTGACTCGTTATGAAAGGTGGCGTGAAGCTCTGAAAAGCTTCAAATAATACATTTCTCAGGAAACACGAAACAAAAACTGTAAGTCAGGGACGTCGGCAGCCCGATCAGGGTCTAAAAGATCCAGAGCAGAACAGGTGAAACCGGAGAAGACGCCGTCAAACAAAACTAACCATGAGCGCTGAGCAGGAGGGGACCGTGAGGTTTTAAGGTGGTGGTCGTCCAGCGAGGCCTCAACAGAAGCAGATGAACCTCCGTATCACAGAGCCTGAGCGTAGACGACCCTTCCTCTTCAACGCCGCGGTCCTACATGTTAGCGCAGGCGGTGGCGCGATCTTCAACACAGCACGCAGTCCTGAGGCTGTTTGCTGCGTCACATTTCTTAATCAGCGGTCTCTGTAAGGAGTCCTGCAGACGTTCAGCTAACCGCTAATCTTCAGCCGCCTTTGTCCCGGCGCCAGTCTGGACAGAAACGTCTTTAATGTTTAAAAAAGGAAGAAAACTGATGACCGATCTGTAACGAGCAGCTTCTACATAATCTACACGAAACACAAGCTAACGCTACAGCATGCTATAAGCGACGCAGTCACTGGTTTGATATGTAACACGGGGAATTCGCGAGTTAGGGGGCGAGTGTCCAGTGTGTCTGCATGAAAAGATAAACATGGATTCATGCATGAGCTACTGCTGCATTTAATGCACCGCGGAATTTGGAAATCAGCACTGGGAATGACATCCGAGCCGTCAACGTTCCCGCAGGTTTGCTTTGCTGCTTTTCCACAGAGAACACAAAAGCAGACGAAGGCGTTCAGAACTGATTTGAACTCATGAACAACGTCATGTTAATCAGAAACTTCCCAGGTTAATGAAACTGGAAATTCCAAATTCCCGGTTGCAATCAAAAGCAGCATATGTTGGGAATTTATATGAATGTATGTGTGTCACATGTTCCACCTTCCACAGAGAAAATCCACCTTCTGCTGGTCAGTAGCACCTGTGCAACTCATGCGCTCACACAGCGTGGATGAAAAACCGCACACACACGCACGCACACTCGGGGCTGCAGGTGGGATCTGGGCGAATGCTTTAAAACGTACAGACTAAACATTAACAGCTAAATCGTGTCAGGCCGATACGTCACGGGACGCGTCACACGCACCAAAACAGCAGCACCACGGAAACAACGAAGCAACAAACGTTCCCCATCAAGAAACGGGAAAGCAACGATATCACCGCGACACTCAGGTAACCAGGGCAACCAGCGCTTCTTAGTGTAGTTACATTTGTTTTTCTTCTTTACTTTTTAATGCGTTCTCTTCATTTTTTAGGATCTTCCGGAAGAACAGCTGCGACAGCTTCGAGATGACGACCGCGGACCTGATCAGATCACCGAAATGCCCAATCCTCATTGGCTGTCCCAGTGGCGGGGAGGCGTGGTTTTCTAAACTGCATAGATTCCTCTTGCTCGTCCGAACCCTCCTGTCCCCTTCTTCCCCATCGTTCACCTGTCAGTCAAACGTCACGGTCTTTTCTGCCGCCAGCCAATCAAATTCAGCCTGACAACCAGAGGCCCTCCCCCTCTTTGGTTGGATAGGTGTGACGAAAAGGGGAGGTTCTTGCCGCGGACACTCCTCCCTCCCCCGAACTCAGAGGGAAGCGTGTCACGGTCAACGTCCTTGTTGCGTCCTAAATAACGCGTGGCAGGCCGGGCTTCGCCAGGTTAAGCTAATTTCATTGGCTGACTGAGGTGAACGCCAGGAGTGAGCAACCAATGAGAGGTGGTCTAAAGAGGCAGCGGTGAAACCCCTCCTAGCAACAAGGGGGCGGAGCGTGTTCTGCCAAAGCCGGAGGGTGCTCGTTCTGCAGGCTGACATTCCGGAACCTTCGGCTGCTTTTCCCGTCTGCGCTCTGGAACAGGAAGTATTCCAGGGCGCAGCTCGGGAACGCTCCAGAGTTCCAGAATGTGATAGAAACATGTTCTCTCTCTTTTTTTTGGCCTTTTATTTCGTTATCTGAGCTCGTTCCCGAAGGCGCTAAGCTCCGGAGCCTCGACGGGCAGAACTCCCACCCGGCAGCCGTCGCCGTCACTGTCCTCGGAGACTCCGGAAAAACGAAAGAAACTTTTAAAAAATAAGAAAAGAGGCAAAACAAGCAAACAAACAAGTAAATGCCATATTATAGGTCATCAGTTTTTACAGGTAGCTAACCCACGTGTTGCTTCATGTTCGATACATTTACATGTACATCTGTAATAAATAGGTTTATCTGTACCCTCTTTTGTATATGTGGTGTAGTCAGTCAGCTATGATGTCATGGTGTTTTCTCGTGGTTTTTTCTTGTTTTTTGAACCCCACCCGAACCCGTGGTGTTTCCTCTTATCTGTGATTGGGTCGTTATCTCTTCCTAGCTGATTGGTTATCTGTCTTGCATTTGTGTTTCAAGTTTTTGTGTCGTCGTTGGTGTTTCTTTTCTCTGCTGGCTGTCGGTCGGACGGTCGGTCAGTCGGTGTTCGGTCGTCACGGCAGCAGGTGGCGGAGCGCGTTACATGCCCAGCGTGCCACCGATGGACGACGCCAGGACCACGCCGAGGATGACACAGCAGATGATGATCATGATCTTCTTCTGCGGGGCGACGACAGAAAACAGAGCGGTGGTTAAAGATGTCAAGCGTACAAACTCTACACATCATCTCGCTCATAACACAATTGGGGGCTCATCCGGGATCCCTTACCTTGCGAGCCTGGCTCTGGTATTTGACGGCCTTCTTGGTGTCGGAGACGGCTCGCTCCACGTAGTCGACGGAGTGCTCCACGTTGTACTCGATTCTGTCAATCATCTCGCCCTAAAGAAACACACGGGAGGCAGAATTTAACTCGACCCGCCCCACGGCAGCCCTTTGACGGGCTGCATTAATTTCCTGTTGCATCACGGGACGCACCTGGCTCTCGACCAGCATGGCCATGTCGACGAACATGTCGTGCAGCTCACGGATGCTGTTTTCCAGCTTGATGATCTCAGTGTGCCGGGTCTCGATCTCGTTCAGGGCCTGCTTCGTCATCTGAGAGTCCATTTTGATCTGCGAGGCAGGTTCACACAGGTCACAACAGCGATTGAGTAAGTTTTTCCACCACTCTGATTTGCTTGTTTTTAATTTTCTCTCCATATTTATTGTCATCAGATTTTTTATATCAGTCGTACAAATGAAGTCAAGAATCGAAGATCTTCTACTCTTCTCATGTTTTCATTTATAGAAGTTATTAAACTATTTAGAAAAAAATGCATAAATGTTTTTAAAGATTAAATTAAATTACATTTTATAATAATTTCAATACAATTAGAAATTTCTTGACAATCTTTCAAATTAAAATCATATCAACCATTTTTTGTGAAAAAAGTGAGCATAAAGTATTTTTCAGTTGCTTTTCGATGGATAAGTAAAACTAACAGGATCTTCCTTTCAGATGGTTTTATTGTGGAAAAAGTGAAACTATGTGAAATATTTTTAGGCTCTCTTTTGGTTCTTTTTGAGGGAAACTCTAAACTTTGATTCAAATTAAACCTTTTCGGTGCTAAAGTCTGTGCCGCTGAATTCCTGAAAGGCTTTTAATTTGAAATTTTTGAGCTGTACTGAAGTATGTTATCTTGCAGTTAAATAGAAAGCAGAGCTGAAGTACCGTGGGAGGGTGAAAGCAGTTTAAATCTTTCGATTTAAATTTTTTTTTAATTTGTTTTTTTTTTTAATTTTCTCTCCATATTTATTGTCATCAGATTTTTTATATCAGTCGTACAAATGAAGTCAAGAATCGAAGATCTTCTACTTTTCTCATGTTTTCATTTATAGAAGTTATTAAACTATTTAGAAAAAAATGCATAAATGTTTTTAAAGATAAATTAAATTACATTTTATAATAATTTCAATACAATTAAAAATTTCTTGACAATATTTCAAATCAATCTTTCAAATTAAAATCATATCAACCATTTGAATTGTATACCAAGCTACTGACAGTCCAGTTCAAAACTTAATAGGAACATTTTTTCATACTGCCTTATCATCTAATCATCTATCATCTCATCTAATCGACTGCAAGAAAGGAAAAAAACATATTTATCAACGTGTCAGAGCACTCCTTACATTGTGGTACATCTTATCACCTGTTGTGATAAGATTTTGACTTTTGGTCAAAAGTGACCAATTTGACCAAAAGTGAGCATAAAGTATTTTTCAGTTGCTTTTCGATGGATACGTAAAACTAACAGGATCTTCTTGTCAGATGGTTTTATTGTGGAAAAAGTGAAACTATGTGAAATATTTTTAGGCTCTCTTTTGGTTCTTTTTGAGGGAAACTCTAAACTTTGATTCAAATTAAACCATTTCAGTGCTAAAGTCTGTGCCCGCTGAATTTCTGAAAGGCTTTTAATTTGAAATTTTTGAGCTGTACAGAAGTATGTTATCTTGCAGTTAAATAGAAAGCAGAGCTGAAGTACCTGAGGAGGGTGAAAGCAGTTTAAATCTTTCGATTTAATTCACACTAAATGTTAGATTTTAGCAGTTAAACCTTCTAACAGCACATGGATACAGCTGTGACCTCTGACCTCCAGTCCTTTCAGAATGACTTACCTGTGTGCTGTAACCGAACAACTGCTGTCAGTCTGTTTCTTCCTGAGCTCCTCTGGTGTCCCAGTCACTATACTGTGACGTCACAACCAGACGAGCTCAGTGCTGATTGGCAGCTCAGTGTTCAGTTACAGTCACCAGCAAAGATGGGAGCTTTTAATTTGAAGGAGCAGGAATAACGTGACACAACTTCTTCAAATTAAAAACCTCTGCAGCTCCCATCATGCCCCTCCCCCTCCGTCCCCTTTCTGTCATGTGACAGTGGCCGTGTTCGCTTGATGTCTCAGCGCACCTCGTGGCCGTTCTGCATCCCGGACACTTGCCGGGACGCAGAACGGCGCAGGTAACGTAAGCCGGGTGGGCTCAGGTGCGTTGCTTACATCATCAGTGAAGATGGCCAGCTTGCCACTCTCCAACATGTCCTCGAGCTCCTCGTTGGTAGTGGTTCTTCCAGCTGCAGAGAGAGAGCACAGAGCAACACTGTTAGAGTCGCACAGCATCGCAGCGAGAAAGAAAACGAGGTTTTGCTAAACACACCAACAGAGACACATAATCGAGCAGCTGGACTCATGGAAGATGGCACTTAAACTGAATCCGGCCCGATGTTAAACAGCAAAGCGGGGACGCTGTTCTTGGACACGTTACACGCCTGAACACGATCCAATAGGAAATCTGTATGAACTAGGGATGCACCGATACCGATACTGGTATCGGGGCCGATACTGTAAAATGTGTGTGTACTCATACTCGTAAAAGTTAACCGATACCAACTTATTTCATTAATCAGAGGGTGGCTTGTCATTTCTGTTGTAGTTTTTTAGATTGGCCACTAGGGGGCCAATTATTATTTTATTTATTATTTATTTAATAATAATTATTTTGTTTGTTTGTTTACAATATGGACACTCTGCAATAATTTAAAAGTTTATTTTTTTCTCAAACCTAATTTGTATTTATTTGATTCCAAACAGAAGTGTTTATTTATTATTCTGAAAGCTCGAGACAGTGCCAATAGTTCAGTGATATTTTGTTAAATTACAATGTGGAGACTCTGCAATAATTTAACAGAAGTGCTTATTTTTCACTTGAAATTTTTTTGTGGTCATTTTTATTAAGATTTTATTTTTTATCGGCAGAGAATAAAATAAAACCTGTCTTCCAATTAATTGTATTTGTGTGTGTGTGTGTGTGTGTGTGTGTGTGTGTGGTAGTATTGTTTTTTGTACTCTGTATCGGCAAGTACTCAGATCCAAGGTTTGAAAAAATTGGTATCGTTGCATCCCTAGTATAAACATAACTAACAAGCTCTCTGATCATGTGCTTTGTATAAACCCACAGCCGAGAGACTAAACGTAGAACTTAAAAAATAATCAAGAGTTTTGGCTCATGATGAAAACGTTAATATGTTCTGTTTTCACAGTGGCCATGTGTCCACAAACTTTTGGCCACACAGGGTAAGTCTGGCAGCTGTGTGAAGGTCAGCTGATGCTGCTGAGAGGAAAGTAGCTGCACGCGGCCTCTGCAGTCTGTGCTGTTTATCTGTCTGCATCAGTGTGTGTGTGTCTGTGTCTGTGTGTGTGTCTGTGTGTGTGTGTGCGTCCTGTGATGTTTATCTACACACTGTGTTGACCTCATTTATTATTTACATCAAACTGACTGACTGAAACACCAACAGCTGCAGTTCCTGTGACGTCCAGCAGAGGCAGCAGTGAGCCAGCCCCACACAGACAGCAGCAGCTCTGATGTTTAGATTGTGATTATCTTCCCTCCACAGGTTTGTGCTGTATTGGCCTTTCTAGTCTCACTGACCACTCAAAGTCAGAGTCATCAAGACCTTCGAGCCTTCAGGTTGAGAGATGACCTCTGACCTCTGAGCAACCATGGTGCTGACATACAGTCAGCATGTAGTAAGACTGCGTGTTGCTGGCGTGTGGTGTACTCACTGATCTCCAGCTGCCTCTGGATGCGGTCCTTGCAGCGGTCGCGGTACTTGGACTGCGTGGTGTTGTACTCAGTCATCACCTCCACGAACTTGCGTGACAATGTCGAGTGCTGCAGGAACACAGAACACTTTTACCCGGAGCCATAAATTCATCCACGTCTGCATTCATAAAAAACATCACCCGGCCTCCGCCCTGAAATCTCCACCTGTGTGTCACACGTTTAGACAAAACTATAAGATGACAATAAAACAGCTTTAAAAAGCTTAAAAATGCATCAAAAGCTTCATCAGATCATGTTGTTCAGACATAAAGCACACACACTGCTGTCAGTGCTGTTGCAGTTCTTTTTCTCTGCCACCAGGAGGCAGCAGGGAGCAGGCTGCTGGAGAGGAGTGGGGGAAGCCAGGAGCCAATGACAAAGCAGAATACTGCAGGGTCAAATTACAGACAAATCACGAGACGAGCTGCGGAGGCGAGAGGGCGCCTGGAGAACACAAATAGCACCGAGTCACATGGTTCCTGTGAGGAGGCGCACACGCTCAGTAGGACGTTAGAGCAGAAAGAAGAAAGGAAGGTACAGCAGGAAGGGAGGATCCCTGAGGGGGTGACAGCACGGGGTCAAGGGTCACCGCTTGCACAAAGGGACTGTTAACATTTCAGCTGGAAGGGCAATTAAACGACACAAAATAGCCTCCTAACATCCAGCAGGTCAGGGGTCAGGGGTCAGGAGGAGGGCTTTCTGATGTCAAAACAAACGTATGAGCTTTCACTTGAAAGGTATGAATTTATTGTCATGCAGCTGAAACGACCTCGCACACGTGGCTTGTTTCAGAGGTCAGATGTTCCACGGCTCACCTGCGTCTTACGGATCCTGAGGTCCGCTGATGATCTGTTGAGCCCCTCCTCCTGCTCGATGCTCTGCTCGATTGCTGCGGGAAAACAAACAGAGCGAGTTCAACGCTGAAGCAAAGCTGGCAACGCAACAGACACGCCAACGGGAACCAACGAGGGCGAACGAGGACCGGACGCCTCGCTCAGAGTTCAGCACTGAGAAAACCGTTAAACAGCTTCAGACTAAGGTTATCGTAGTGAACTACAACCACAGACAAATTCAATATAATAACAACACTGAATTACTGAAACCACCAGAACTCAAAGTAACACCAGCGTGGCGGTTTGTGTTTCTGCTAAATGTGTTTCGGCCTCTTTCAGCATTAATGCAGGAAACTGAAACTCGCTGCCTTTGAGGACGTTGAGCAGAAACACATTTTTGAAAATGTTTTTTTTCCATATGACAAATGAAAACTGAGGGACGTTAAACAGCCTGTTCACCAACACTGCCCTCCTCATCCTCACCCTGCTTCATCGCCTCAGCGCTCGACTGAAGTTGAATAATGTAACACCAACGAAGCTCCACAGGAACAACGTCGATGTGTCAAAATCAGTCCTGTTGTCATATATTCAGGCTGAAATCTGTTTCCTGCTCTGACCATAAACGACGTCCATGATTTGTACAGCTGCTGTTAGAGATAGTTTCTAATTCTAATAAACTGTGTTTATAAAAGTCCAATTTCACAGATTAAAACCTTTATTACAATCCAGAAGCTGTGACAGCAGAGGTCAACTAACTGCTCAGTGAACACAAACACTGTTAAACCTACATCACAGGAATAACAAAAACAAACCTTTGGCTGCAGGAAGAGACACACTCGTCTCCTCGTCTGCTGTTAACATTTGTTTGTGTTCAGCACAAACTTTAGATTGATTTGATTTAGTCATTCATCTGACTTTCTCTTTATATTTGCTGATTATTGCCCATTCTTTAGTGGCGTTTTGCCCCACAGCATGAGAGCCGCTCCTGAAGTGGATTTTGTAATACGCTTGTCAGCCTGAAGGGGGCGATGCAAAGACTGTGGACCTGCAGCTGCAGATGAACTAATGCAAGGTCAGACAGACTGAGATCTGTGAGGATTTAAAATGAAAACGTCACAGCTGGACGTTACCTCAGTGTGTGCATGCGTGGACACCATGGTAACCGGCTGCAGGTCTGTCCTGTGTCATGTGACTCTGATGTGAGTTTGTCTGGCATTTGATGAGCTGAAATGCTTACATAATGGTTTCCACTCTCACTGTTCTTGTTTTAGATACAACGTGGGGCCCCATGTCTGTTGGGGACACTGTGGGGACAGTGTGGGGACAGTGCCCCCGTAATGAAGATGATGAAATCTTATGCTAGGACCTGCTTTAAGTCTCCATGAAATTAATGCAAGTTGATATCTTGTAATGTGAAGTGATAAAATCACGGTGTGTGTGCTTCCTGGCTCGTGGCCCAGCTGCTCGCTGCTGGATCCACAATGACTCAGCAATATCACATAGCACTGATGGTGCGTGTGCGCAGTGTTGGTGTGCATTTGTCTGTGTGACAGTGAGATGAAAACTCGGTGAGTAAGCAACAGCTTGTGGGTCCGTGTGTGTCTGAGGACGACTTTAGCATCTTTAGCTTATTTAGGAAAAAAAGCATGTTTGTTACGTAAAAGTCTGTTGCAGGAATATGAGCTTCATGCTGACAGTAAGAGTCCAGGAGCATGATGAAACAATCTGACATATTGATTATTGATATTACTGATACAGACAGAAACAGGAAGCAGAATGTCTAAAAAAAGGAGTTTCATCCCCAAACTTTGCTCTTCTTGGTAAAAGTCCAGCAGATGAGTGAAACCTCTGAATGAGCGCTTTATCGCACACAATCGCTGACAACATCAAAAACATCATATTGACTCGTCACGCCAGAACAAACGTGGCGTGGATGTGCTTGCCCCACCTCTGTAAGCTGCTCTGCAACTGCAGGCAGGGCTTATTTCAGATGTTATTCAGGGGTACTGTCTCTTTAAAAACTGGACAGTTTCAGTCTGAACCCACAGTCGCTCAGACACAAAAGACTTTTTAAGAACACAAATCTGCTGTGGGCAGAGCCTGTCTGTACCCCCATCCCTCAAACACCCCCCGAGGACGACAGATCTACAGTAGGACCTGCTGCAGTGTGTGTGTTTATAAAACACTCGCAGCCTCGCAGGGTTTCCAATTATAGCTTCATCTCCAGCATCAGCGCTACTCTCAGACTGCACATGTAGTCTGTGTGCGACACACAAATCGTTCTGGTGTGTGTGAGTGTGTGTCATCCTCAGGGTGTTCATATTAAAGCGGTGATGTCCTTGAACCTTCAGCATGCACTGACTCAGTAGCTTTAAGCTCATCTCTGCGAGTGCGTGTGTTGCTGTACCAGCGATTGCTGCTCGATATCTCGCCACGCCTGTTTCTGAACATCCTTCTTTTGCTGAAGGTCAACAGAAAACACCGTAAACCCTCCAATAAAGCTGGACTCACATTCAAAAGTCACGGGTGTAGGTATAACGGCCCCATGAGGCGTGGCCTCCTGTGTCACCTGTTCACAGGTGAATTATTTGCTGTGAATGTCACAAAGAGCTGGTCACATGTTTCACACAGGTGAGTTTAAAAACAAGAGAGGAGCTTTCAGAGGTCAGTGTCACAAATAGACCAAAGATCCCGGGTGAAGCGAACAACTTACTCTAGAAGTTATACCTGCGTGACATCACCACTTGTGGATCTATTGGCTGTGGATCAGGGGGCGGGACAACGGCAAGCTTTACATCCTCTGACACACGCGTCATCGACAGGTAATCTGAGGACCCTACTCCTCATTTCTGCCTCCATCTGCATGTTCTTGGACTCTTTGATATAGCTGCTTTGCATGAATCCGTTCAGAATAATCCTTCTTTACCTTGTTCTGGGTAACTTGTATGTGCACTATCCTGCTTTTAATCGAAGAGTTTTACAGCAACCAGCAAAACTCAAGCGTTCACAGACGCTGAAAATCACCTGCTAGCTGCGCGCTGAGCTCGTGTTTGACTGAAACAAGCTGCTCACAGCGCATCGAAATAAGCTCTCAGGCTGCAGTACGAAGTCCTGCCTCTTGAAACAGCAGCAGGAAACGGATTCATGCTGCTGGGACGGGAATATAAATACACTCGTCCTTCAGAGATTTCCCTGAGAACCCAAACTGACTTACAGCGAGTAACGTGAACTTCTAGAGCCTCGCAGTAGATGCTGTAAAGTAATTAAAGAATGCGTCGTGAATTCACTCGGCTCTGTCTGCAGCAGGACGTCGATATAAATGGATACGAGCGTCTCCGCTGCTTCCTCATCAGAGCTCCTCGCCTGCACCGTGATGTTTCCTGCGGCAGCGCCAGGACGTACCTTTTAATTTTGAGCGAACTTTATTGGCTGTCTTCTTGATGTCAGCTGTGAGGTCCTCCAACTCCTGCTTGGTCTCTGCAAAGAAAAGAAGCAACACAGTGAGTTTGTGACACCAACAGCAGAGATCTGAAGCTGAAACAGTCTCTCTTTACGGCTAAAGCTTTTTTCTGATTGGCTGCAAAAAGTTTGAAGAGCGGGTGGGCGGGCTTTGTGGTCCTCTCTGACATCATAAAGATCCAACACTGTGAGCCTGAGCCTGTCGGTGTCAGGTGCACAGGTGTTCCTGATCTAACCTAACCCAATAAAACGGTTGTTCTGGGTTATCATCAGGTGTTTATTATTCCTCATATTTGACGAGCTGCTTTTTGTGACACGATCATTAAAAATGATTCAATTTGATCTCTTCAGGAAGCTTCAGGAACGCCAAGACAAACATCTGTATTTCCCTTCATGGTTAATTTATATTTCATATTTGATCATTTTTATTCTCTAGGATCGATCGGGTGTTTCACCATCACGAGACCTCTTCAAACTCCACCTGACCTCCACCTCTTCCCTTCAAACTCCCAGCGATGAGTTGAGTTGAATTCAGAGGCTCTGATTGGCTGTTAGCTGTTTTTGCTGAGCAGCTTTTGTCCTCTTGGTTTTGTGTAGAAGCTGAGCTGTCGTGTTTGCCTCCCCCTTCACTGCTGGTGTGTCGAGGCTTCCACTAAGCGTCCAATCAGGTCGATGCACGCACAGTCGTGTAAGCGCCGAGGCTAGAGGAAGCAGACGAGCAGGAGGGCGTGCAGCAACATCACATCCTGTCAGCCATGATGAAGGACAGCGGAGGCAGCAGGCGCCAACTGCAGCTGCGCGCTGAGATTTACAAGCGCTGCAGCGCCGCTTGGCCTTTCTCGCCACTGACTCGCCCGCTTCACTCCTGCAGCTCTCATTAGCATGTCGTGCTACAGCTGGGGAGCGGTCTGAATCCTGTGGGACTCGAACGTGAAGCTGAAGGATTTCTGCGGTTTCCACCGTCAGCACATCCATCCTGCAGAGGCTGCACACAGTTTAGCCCACTGATGACCTTCTTCCATTCATTTCTGACGAGTCAGCGACTTTATTTAATCTGCTAGTAAAGAAAAGACGTGCGACGCTGTAGCGGCGGCCTCAGCGCGGTCCACGCGTGACGGTTAAACATGAGCCTGTCTTTGGTTTCCTGAGCTCAGGTGTAACGCAGGACTTTATTGGTTAACAGTCGGAGGGTTTGATTGGTGGGTTGGCTTAAAGGACCAATCAGCATTAATGAGGCGGAGCTGATGTCGACACACCGCGTCGTTGTGCGATTGATGTTATTGATCAGCAGCTGAAACATGTTCAGCATCTGCAGACTCACATCAAACAGCATGAAGACGATTTATAATCAATAAAAGAGACGCTGGATCATTTTCTGCCCCTTTGTGGGCGTCGGCCATGTTATAGACTTACAGGAAGTTGGTCTCCAACGTGACCTGAAGCTTCATCGATTTCTTTTTATATCAAAAATCTTTCTTTACACTTTCAGGTACTTTTATTCTGAAAATCAGGACAAATTCCTACAGAGATCACAACGCGTCGGTCCGACATGAAGACACGAGTGATGCTTCAACGTGTTACCATAACAACAGGAAGTTGTTGTACCTCCAGTACGCCTGAACACAGGTGCCTCCATTTTGACTCCACAGGCTGTACATAAAAGATGGAAGTGCCCACAGTACTCTTGGACTATGGAGGCGTGACGACGGAGGGATCCGTGCGGCAGCGACCCGTCAGCCACACAGAAAATCCTACTTCCTGCTCCTTCCTGACGCTGATGAGACCATCACGCCCAGAACAAACGTCACGTTTTATTCAGGACCTGAAACCAGCGACTGAGACCACGAGCTAGTCAAGGTCGCCGGTTTGTTCCTCTTCCTGTCAGGCGATGACGACGAGCGTTAGACGGATATCGGTCTGCGACGAACGAGGCGGGGCGTTTATGAATGGGCTGTGGTGTGGGGAGCTACATCTGTGCTCCTCTGCTCTCACTACAATTCCCATCATGCATTATTCAGGCAGAAGCACAGGGATGCATTTTGCATGACGGCCTGTCGGCAGCTGAGCGCGAGCTGACCCAGAACTGAGGGGGAGAAGAAGACAGAAAGCGACATGTTTTCACCAGAAGGGAGAAGAAGAGTCGGAGGTCAGACGAACACGAAGTGACGCTTAAAGACATCAGAGATCCCGTCTGAGCTCCAGAACCTCCGCCGCTGTTTTTACTGCAGACGTCACCGAACATCCTTTAACATTCGATCCGGTTTAAAGCAGCCGCAGAAGATTTTCAACTCTCTGCTTTCATGTAACCTAAAATACTTGGAGACCGTGTGGCTGCGCTCGTGTTTTAACTCTTAATGTTCCTCGCTGTCCCGGTCTGACTGTAAACATGTAGAGCATCACTAACATTCAGGATCCCTGTGATGTCACACGGTCTATCGTTTGATTGCTCTGGTTTTAGTTTTGAGGCGTTTGGGATCCTGAATGTGGTGATGCTGTGATTGAGTCTTGGATCTTTTTACTAATGAGAACCTTCAGCTTCGCGATTGGTGTCTTTTTGCAGTCTTCCTGTGACTGGTTCGTTTTTTGGTTACTTCCTGGTTCTTCCTGGCTTCCTTCCTCTCTGTTGCTCTGTCTCTTTTTTGCATTGTCAGTTCATTCATGTTCAGCCTGACCTTGTTTCCTGTTTTATTTTGGTAGTACATAAAGGTTTTCTGTTGTGTATCCTTTTCTACCCGTCAGCCCTCAGAGTGTATAAATAGTCCTTTTGTTCCCATTGAGTGGCTGTTGTTCACGCTCCTCTTTGTTTTCCTCAGACTCAGTTTCATTTGTAGTTATTTCAGCTGTTTGCATAACGAGCTCCTTCCTTCTCACAGAGCGTGGACCCAGCAGATATCAGGGGTCAGTAGTGATGATGCAGCGTCCGTGTGCTGGGAAGAATTCTTCAGTTAACACAAACCAGGTTTAAACTTTGTTTTTTTCAGAGATTTTTCTCAGATTTGTGGATTATAAAAGTAATATTTGAATTTCTGCCCCTCCCTGTCTCACAAACTCATGCATCTGAGAGTAGCTCTGCAGCGAGGGCGCGTTTGGTCGGGGTCACCCTGTAGACGCAGCGTTTCTTCGTTAGCGCATATCGGCGTGTAACAGCACGGACTCTCAGGTAGAGCTGCGCCCACCCGTTCCCCTTTCTGCACAGCTCACGCCGACCGAAGGGTTTCACATGTCACTGCACACTCACAGCGTTTTCTACACACACTTACGGCGAGGCAGCCGAGGCTCGTCATCTCCTCCGAGGTTAACGTCACTTCATGCAGTTTAAACAGACTTCACAGCATGAGGGCGGGGATCAGAGGGAGCGACGGCGACGAAGAAGACGAAGACAGCGAGAGAGAGGGAGGAGAGGGCGGAGGAAAGGAAAAAGGAAAGGATGGAAAAACAGGAAAAGAACTTAAATCATGCAGCAACAAAAGAGAAAAACAGCGTGCAGACAGTCGGACAGCATGCAGAGCAAACAGAAAACGTGCAAACATGAAGACGCAGCTCAAAACGACTCAAAATCCCAGCATCCATCTGTTCTTCAAACACACGCAACACAGAAGCTTATAAATCGTCTCCTCAGAAACTGTCTCGCTCACACGGCTAAACAGGAGCGGGCTGCGTGCGGGCGCCACGAGGTCACAGCAGGTGGGTCCAGCTGTTCACAGTCAGCTGTTCACAGTCAGCTGTTCACGGTCAGCTATTCACAGTCAGCTGTTCACAGTCAGCTGTTCACCTGTTCACAGTCAGCTGTTCACCTGTTCACAGTCAGCTGTTCACAGTCAGCTGTTCACGCTGTTCACAGTCAGCTGTTTACAGTCAGCTGTTCAGCTGTTCACAGTCAGCTGTTCACAGTCAGCTGTTCAGCTGTTCACAGTCAGCTGTTCACAGTCAGCTGTTCACGCTGTTCACAGTCAGCTGTTCACAGTCAGCTGTTCACAGTCAGCTGTTCACAGTCAGCTGTTCAGTCAGCTGTTCACAGTCATCTGTTCACAGTCAGCTGTTCAGCTGTTTACAGTCAGCTGTTCACAATCAGCTGTTCACGCTGTTCACAGTCAGCTGTTCAGCTGTTTACAGTCAGCTGTTCAGCTGTTCACAGTCAGCTGTTCACAGTCAGCTGTTCAGCTGTTCACAGTCAGCTGTTCACAATCAGCTGTTCACGCTGTTCATAGTCAGCTGTTCAGCTGTTTACAGTCAGCTGTTCACAGTCAGCTGTTCAGCTGTTCGCAGTCAGCTGTTTACAGTCAGCTGTTCACAGTCAGCTGTTCAGCTGTTCGCAGTCAGCTGTTCACAGTCAGCTGTTCGACACTAAAACGAGCTGCAGCACAAAGTCGCCGTTCAGCGCCTGTTTACGTTTCCTGCTGCTAGAACTTCCTCAGAGGCTCATTTTGCTCATGCACGCCGTTAACCAGCATCAAACTCCACATTACATAAACCCAGGCAGTTTGCTACATCCTGATTGGCTCGTGCATGGAGACAGAAATGTCTCTGGACCTCTTCGACACTGAAGGAAACCTGACAGCAGGCGGCTTCTGTCAGGAGGATTTCAGGGGTAAAAGCCGTGGACGGCGTCTCGCCAACGAAAAGCTAAAAAGGGTCGAAGCCCGACATGGAGCAGAACCCCTGAGGCAGAGACTCTGACGGCGCAGACGTGGCTGTCAGTGTCAGCGCTGACATTGACTCATTGTTGCTGAGTCACAGCACGCCGTGTCGAGATTGGGACTCGCCAAGCCTCGTGCTCTCAGACCGGAGACGCTCTTATCATCCCCCCACAGTGTCAGGACGAGCGCCGGAGCAACGGATGGGCGCGCTCAGTGGCGGTTTGCCAGCAGCGAGCTGCAGCATTCGTCAGCGAGCAGTTAACAGGATTAAAGGTCACTCTGAGGTCGGGGGTCGCGTTACTGAAGGGTTCTGACACGTGGACAGCGTTTCAGGTCTGAGAGCGCCCGCCGATCGACCAGCACAACGTCACACAGCTGCTGTGGCGGAGGGATACGCTGTGACGCTGCTCTTCATACCTCCTTATATTTAACCAGTTCACGGCTCAGTCGCCTTCGTTTGTTTTATGATTTTTGAAGCTAATTTCTGACTTTTTTTAGCGACTTTACATAAATGAAAGTCGCCACAGCTTGGTGTTAAACTCTCGTTTGTAGCGACCATGGTAACATCACCGAATCGTTTCTGTCCGAGCTCCTTAGATAACAGACTCCTACAGAACCGCAGATATCGCCACCTGCTGGTCACTACATTAGTTGTACTCTGCGGCGATGGAGTCGGCACGTTATCGTTGTGTAGCGTCTGCTCTGCTGCCCCCATGTGTCCTGTCGGTGACACTGCAGCTTTCTGACGCTCTGGTTTTCAGAAAGAAGCTGAAACTGAGACGTTTGCGAGACGTCGCGGCGGCTCCGTGAGGCTGCCTCAGGGTCTTACTTTCGTCAGGATTGGGTGCGGCCAGGATGGCGCTGTGCTGCTTCTTGACCTGCTCCACGTCCTCCGACAGCTTTTCTATACAGCCTCGGATCTCCTCCACCTGAACCAAAAACACACAAGAACAAAATCAGTCTTCAGACACGACAGGATCATTTATTTCCCATCATGAGCTGGTTTTAGGGACTCAGTCAGTGACAACATTAAACCTGATCACTTGTTTAAGCCAGGCTTTAGTTTTTTTTACAGCTTCTGTCGCCTGTTTCTGATGTTTTATGAGTTTTAGCTCACTTGATGTTTTCATGTTGATGTTTATGTTCTTCTACTCTGGGACGTCCTAATGTCCATTAACCCTTTAAGGGTGCACGCTCTGATTCGTGCAACCATTTTTAAATCCTGGTAGAATTGCAACCACATAAGCTAGCGCAATAATTGAGTTTGCATATGAAACTGGAGGAGTTGTTCTTACATAATGCACTCAGCTTGTCCCAGGTCGCGGTTCCAGCCGCACAGGTCCAACGGTTTACTTTGTGCTTGTGTACTTTCACTGTTGGAAACAGTTTATTATGATGCGGTTTTTGTAAATTGTGAACAATAATATTTATATTTGTTTTTCCTGCAGTTTGTAAAAATTCTTGAATCTCAAAAATGAAACTATGAAGACTCTCAGAATAAATTTCCTGTGGTTGAAACGATTTTGTGCAACTTTGCATCCTGAGGGATGAAACTCGAAATATGTGTAAAAAAACAGAAACGACTTTTTATTTTCTTGTTGTTTGATTTATTTCGTTATTATGAACTTAATCGGTCGCGTCTGCCTCAGACCTTTGTGTCTTTGTTTCGGTGCAAACAGCGACCTCTGAGTAATCGTTTGTCTCAGACTGAACAGTCCCAGTGTTCCCAGCTTTATGACCCTCACAGTGTCCAGTTCATGATCTCACCTGTTCGAAGAACTCGTCCATGAAGTGGTCCCTGTCCACCTGCACCACCTCCTCATCGTCGTCGCTGTCCTTTGCCTGCAGACAGGAAACATGATGTCATCAGTGTGGTGATGATGCTTCAGTGATGAAAACTGACGCTGAGGCCCACAGACGGACGCATAGAGGGAAACCGCTCCATAAAAGCAAACAGGAAGTTTCCAAGCAACCGCCGCAGGGCATCACCACACCAACGACCGAGAAAGTCATTTTCAGTTTATTTAAATACATTATTGTTAAATAAAATTGAAATAATATTTAAAGAAATAATGAAATAAAAGTGTAAAGACATCAAATAAAAAATATTAAAATAAATTGAATATGACAAATTATTGCTTCAAATAAATAAATTTAAAATTAAATAATAAATCAGCATTTTAATGAAGAAAGAGAAGAAACAACATTTAAAATAAAGTAAATACACAAACATGTTAAAACTAAATTAAATAAAATATTAAGAAAATTAAAGACAAACTAACACAGGTGAATAAAAAGACAAATTAATGATATTATTGAAATATGTTTTCAGACAGAGTCCAGGATGAAGATGAAGATGATGGAGCTGTTTCACGGACGAACGCAGGAACGTTTTATTAAACTCAGATGTTCTCCTGAGGAGAGATGGACAGGTGCTGCAGGCTGCAACAGGTGTTCAGTGCAGGTAAACAGTGTCCAGTTACACTGAATGGATTCTGTTATTGTCAATACAGACGTGTGTGTGTCTGTGTGTGTGTGTGTGTGTGTGCGCGCTGACCGCAGACGACAAAAAGCACAATCCCTGATGTTCAGTAAACTCTGCAGACACACAGGCAGGTGGACAGGCTGAAGGCGGATCAGGTTACTGCATCTGTGAGGCCCATTCTTCACAATCTGAAGCTCCGCCTCCATAAAACCATAAAAGCTAAAGGAAGACAAAAGAAGTGAACTTTGTTTCTGTGCCAAATCTAAACCAGCGTCCAGCACGTTGTTAAAGCTCCGTTAAACCCATCGAAACCTGCAGTTCCTCTGACGTCCAGCAGAGGCAGCAGCGAGTGTGTCCCCATAGACTCTCATGTTAAAATAAACATGTTTACAGCCTCACACACACTCTCCTGATCTCTGACGATAAACTGACCTTTCATAACAACTGTAAGGCTGAAAGTTTGCAACATCAGGGGCGTGGCCTCTTTGACTGTCAGGTGAATGCTAGTGACACACACACATCCATCTTTTATCTACAGTCTGTGTAGACAAAATGTTACAAACTTTAAAAAAGTTGATGTTTTTTTAAAGACTCGTCTTCCTCTGATTATGAATCTCCACCATCAGCACGAGCATAAACGTGATCACAGACGTCAGCGTCTGCAGCTCCCCCTGCAGGTCTGTGGTAGGACTGCAGAGATGGTGTCCCTCTGTCCTCCCCCTGCGTCACTCTGCCTCTGCAGAGGAGACTCCCAAATAAACAGTGTTTGGATTAATCAGCCCACAAACTCATTGATTACTAATGATCATGTTGTTCCAGTTTTAACTGCTGGGAAGAAGAAGAAGGAGTCACTAACATCTATTTTTATGTTTTACAAACCAAACATTAAAGCCACTCGTCACACGTTTCTGCCGGCACATGCCTGCCTTGAAGCGTCACGTCAGCCTTTGCTTTTATCAGCAGTGATTTATTTGTTTCTGCTGTAAACATGTCCTCTGAGTCCCACTCAGGTGTCTCCACCTGGCTCCGCTGCCCGCCCATAGAGGCCATGGCAGCTTCCTCAGTCCATCCTGCCAACAGCTCGCTGTGGGCGATGCTAATGATGTCAGCTAGCTGCAGGCCTGATGCTCATCTCAGCCTGAGCCAAACACCCGATGCCACGGCATCAACACACAGGAAACACACGCCGACACACCAGAGTGAGACAGGCAGACATCAGCATCGCTCTGTCCACGGACCTGAACCCCCCCAGAGTCAGGACAGACTATAGACTGTAAATAAAAGACAGACATATCCACGATGTCACCCACTGGTTTACAAAGGCTCATCTGGAAGCTTCAAGCCTGAAAAAGCCAGCATTAAACCACATGATCGTAGATCACTAACTTAATGATAACTTAACGAGACAGCAGCTGCAGTGATGTAACACCTGACCAGGTAAAGGTGCTGAAGCTGTTTCAGACATCACTGTCACGTCCCAGTGAAGCGCTGCTGAGTGCACAGCTCATGTTTCATTCACTATTATTTCTTTAGCATCTCATACTGTCAGACCCTGAGGTAATGCAGAGAAACCTAAACAATCATATGACCCCCTATGAGCAACAGTAGGAAGGAAAAACTCCCTTTTAACAGGAACCTGTGGCAGAAACAGGCTCAGGGAGGGGCGGGGCCATCTGCTGCGACCGGTTCAGGCTGAGGGGGAAGAGACAGGACAAGGATTCGCTGACATGCTGACCAATCACAGTGCACTATGTTCTTCTTCCGTTAAAAACTGAGCTCTAAGAACCTCGGTAGTCCCGCCTCCTGCAGAGCGGACAAAGAGGACGGACTTCCAACAGTTACTCTGGTGATGGCCAGAGGGGCCGATGGTGCGATATGGCAGCCTCGCTTCTGTCAGTCTGCCCCAGGGCAGCTGTGGCTGCAACCGTAGCTGCCTCCACCAGTGAGTGAATGAATAGTGGCATTGTAAACCGCTTTGGGTGCCTTGAAAAGCGCTATATAAATCCAATCCATTATTATTATTATTATTATTACTCGAACTCTGGCTTTGAGTTTAAGGGCCGGTTTAAGAAGATGTAAGTGTGTCTGGAAGCTCTCACTCACTTTTAGATCACGCAGTTAAAATCGCTGCTCATGGATTTCTGCAGCGTGTTAAACATGTTACTTTGTTCATATCTGATTTGGAGATGAGGCTACGAACTCATCGGTCACGTTTGGGTCCTCTGCGGTGTGTAAAGCCTGACGCTGTGCAGGAAAAAGGAAAAGCTTTAGATTGAACGTGAGCGTCTGTTCGCGAGCCGCACGGCGCCAACTCCATCCTGCAGATGGTTCGTTATTCCCGATCCCCCCGGCAAAAAACACACATGTCTGAAACTGGGTCGCTCTACTTCTTCAAGAAAAAAAAACTAGAGGAGGAAAAATAATAAAAATAATAACGTGAGCATCTGCAGGCAGAAACGAGTTCATTCATCGCTTCAGCGCGGAGCCGATCGACCAGCAGACGAGTTTCTCCTGAGCTCCTCTCGCTGCTTCCTGCTGATAACGAGCCGCCGGCCTTCAGGGCGAATGTTGGACACGATGCACCAATTTCATGTTTTTAAAACCCGTAAACGTCGCTGTCATCTCGCCTACGGCTGCAGTAAGGTTGTTAAAATCACTGCTTTCTTCCCCGATTTAAGATCATCGGATCCTTCCAGCAGCGAGTTTCATCAGAGCTGCTCCGGACCGGAACGACGGTTTCAGGCTTTCAGGTCCAGCTCAGGGTTCAGGTCGAGGGTCTGAGCATGTTCAGTACAAACGTACGTGTGAGACGAGGTCCCTGAAGGCACCGCGGGGCGCCTCCCTGTGGAAACTGAGGACGTGACAGCAGAGGACTCGCTGACCTTCAAACACACCCAGGAGATAGATGCCCCCCACCCCCCCCTCTCTCCACACACACACACAGCTAAGATCAAATCTATGTTTCACATTTTAAACGGGCTTTTTAGGTGTAAGGCCAATAATATAAAACAAGTTATTTAAATAAATCTTTTTCCAAATATGACCCCCCCCCCCCCCCCCCCCCACACACACACACACACACAAATTCATACGTTTTATAAACTTTCTGAAATCTATCACAGAAAATGATCCTGTAAGATTAAATATTTAATTCCAGCTTAAAAATATGTTTTATATAAAACTTCAGCTCCACCAGCAGCCAATCAGCATCATCCCTGCCTCCAAAACCAGCCAATCAGAGTCTGTTCCCTCGCTGCTGTTCCTCCACATCACCATCCAGTTTAGAAATGCACACACACAGAATGAGAGGTCAAAGGTCAGGGGCTGATGGAAGTTAATGGACAGAGTTTGATTAATAACAGACCTGCAGGTCTGCGTGTGACCGTCAGAGGACGTGACGCTGATCTGAGACCAGCAGGAAGAGGCAGGAGGTGCAACGCTGTGATGGCGGTATGAATGTTGATGTAGCATCGCTCCTGCTCCAGCACCTCTCAGCCTGACGAGGGCGCTGCCTGTGCTGCAGAGGTTGTTCCAGGAAATAGCCACAGCCGCACCTACACCGTCCCTCGGGTGGGCGTGTTCTTACATGTGTTCAATCTGACATCACACAGACGCTAAAAACAACCAAACAACTAAAGCACCCACCCGTTTCTCACATGAGCCAATTAGCAGTTCCTGGTTTTCACTCATGGATGGGCACGGCGTTTGGTCACTGCTCAGGTGGGAGGAGCTAAACACGCTGTTTTTTTTCTTTTAGATTGTGTAAATAAAGTTTTTGTTTCTGTTTCATTTTTCATCAGATTCGACATCATGTCCGTCTTTTATGTACAGTCTGTGCTCGCCCTCAGCAGGATATGTGAGGAAGATTCAGGGTGTTTCCACAGTTTAGCATGTGACGACCTGCAGGGCCCGACGAGAGCGGCGCGAGGAGCTACGGTGGGTCTTCGATGCCTTGAAACTGGAGCGTGAGTCGGGATAATCCCAGTGAGGGATCAGCGGTAAAATCTGGGTGAAGGAAGCTTTTAATCAGATGAAATCCAGCGCTCGGTTTCTCTGCAGGGTCTCAGCTTTGAGTGTAACGAGGAGGCCGGCCCTGACTAATATCTGAACACTGTTACATAACAGCAGAGGCTGAGACACACTCGGCTGTTTTCTCCTTATCCAACCATCTGAGGAGGAGGAGGAGGAGGAAGAGGCATCAGAGCACAGAGAGAGAAAAGAAAATCAGCGAAGAGGCCGAAGAGCCTAAAAATAAAAAACTGCACAAAATGCCGACCTTCACGTTTCGGTGTCGGCTCGGCTGCGGCTGTTCTTTGGGTTTCCATGAGTTTCATACAGGATTCTGGTTATTAGTTATTCATTACATAACATCGCGTTATGTCATAAACCTTCAATAAAAACTAAAATGGACAAATGTGAAATACACACAATCAAATATTTAAATGAAACAGGCAGGCGACGTTTACGCAGCGTCGTTTATTTTTGAGTACGAACAGAAACAAGGTGGAATGAAGATGATGAAGAGGAGTCAGACACATGTGGCTGAGGCGTTCGCAGTCTGTCGTATGTAAACACAGAAACACGTTTCTGTGGTTTCAGAGGACAGTCAGCTGTTCCACATCATTAGCTGTGTCCCAAAACGCAGGCGGCATCCTTCAGAGGACCCGGCCCACGTAGACCGCGATGAAGCCGGGAGTTCGCTGTTTTTGCCGGCTTGAGTGACCATTGAACCCCCCGGTCAGCTATCGAGCTGGTGGGTAGCAGATGTCTCCGAAAACGTCGCAGCACTTTTGCAAATATGCGATATCTTGATAAACGAGCAGATATTTGATGTTTACACAGCTACTTTCTCACCTGAAAATATGTTAAACGTTTATTTTGTGACCCAGAAAGATTAATAAGAGTAATATTAAAACTAAGCAGCTGCCGCCATTGTTGGAAACTGGAATTGGCTCGGCCACGCTATGAATTCTGGGATATGGTGAACCACGAAGGACACACCCGACCCACCCTCAAATTCGGGGAAAAGGAGGACGCATTTGTCAGCGGCATTCGGAGGAGTCGACGAATTGGGACAGACTTGGGCGCGTCGCTGTGATGTAATCTACAAATGCAGCCTACTTTTTGGGACACAGCTATTGTCTGCAGCCTTAGATACGGTGACCTTTGACCTTAGCCACCTGGCACGTCCGGGATTATCGCAGCTCGCCGCGATGCCAAAACGATCCGATGTGAATCAAAAATTTTAAAAAAATCAAAATCAAAATTTATTTCTATAGCAAATAAAAATACAACAAAGTTGACCAAAGTGCTTCAGAGTCGGTCAGAGCAAAAGCACAAGAATGAAAAGAAAGAGTTACAATCTGACAACTGTTTGAAACAAAAAGTAGCCACGAAGTAACAAGTTTGAATCAAAAGCCAGACTAAAGTTTTAAGACGCAATTTAAAAGACTGGATGGACTCAGAGGAGCGAATATAAGGAGCGAGGTTATTCCAGAGTCTGGGAGCTACGACAGCAAAGGCCCGATCACCTCTGGACTTCAGACGACGCCTCGGTCGCGTCAGGAGCATTTGATTGGACGATCTAAGTGCCTTATTAGGGATATACAAATGAAGGAGTTTGCATAGATAGCTGGCAGCCAAATTATTACGTTTTTAAGGTAAACAAAAGAATTTTGAAATTGATACGATAATCAACAGGGAGCAGAGATGTAGGTTGGCTAAAGCTGGTGTGATGTGTAATTTCTAGTATCAGTTCAGAGACGCGCAGCTGCGTTTTGAACTAACTGGAGCCGGTGAGTAGAGGGATTTACAGTCCTTTACGGTCCTTCAAAGGGAGGTATGGCTTTGTTTTAGACGTCTGATGCAGCTGGAGAAACTGTTTTTACCAGAGCTGACAATGCAGGACAGGAAACCAGTCAAAACTTCATAGATAGATCAGCTGACATATAACAGGCAGGTATTGGTTATTTGGTTAAGTCACGCCCAAGTAAATACTGGACTAGACCATAAATGATGAGGAGGGGGGGAGGTGACATAACCCCCACCTGTCTGAAAATAACACATGCATGAAATGCATAAGAAGGATGCTACAAATATACACAAAGGGGGTCAAAGGGCAGTGTTTAATAATAAAAGCACGTTTGAATTAAAGAACAAGATTACATCATCACTTGGGCGTGACTTAACCAAACAACCAATACCTGCCTGTTATATGTCAGCTGATCTATGAAGTTCTGACTGGTTCATTTGAATTTTTTTCTGTTTCCTGTCTTGTATTTAAGCAATTTTCTCCAATGTTTAAAACTGGGCCCCTTTACTATGACCCTGATGAAGGATCACAGTAAAGGGGCCCAGTTAGTTGTTCCAGCGGGGTGTGACTATCAAAACTGTAACTTCTGTCTGATCCTCGCTCAGTGTGAGAGACGTGATGAGTTTTGACCTCATTTAGACAAATTGGGGTTGCAGGGAAGTAGAGACATCTGATGTCAAAGGGAAATAAATTTGTATGTCGTCCCATACAAATCCCATCACAGTCACATGGCCCGAGTCCAGAAGAAGATCATTAAAAAGCCTAAGTAACGCTGTCTCGGTGCGATGGCGAGGTTTAAAGCCAGACTGACTTTCATTGATACCGTTAGTATGAAGGAAGGACTGAAGGTGTTTTAGAAACACTTTTTTGGATATCAGAGGGCGTTTGGAGATCGGTCTGTAGTTAGAGCACTAGGGTCAAGATCCTTTTTCTTTATAACGGGTTGCACAACAGTGTGCTTAAATACTGACGGTGCACAACCTGATGACATTCAGTAAAAGTTGGATACAGGGACCGATAGAGGGCAAAGCTTCCTTAAGAAAACGAGAGGGAAGGATATCACGGGGGATTAGAGATTTTGAGATGATTGATTACAGCTGTTAAATGAGAATCAGACGGTGGCTTGAACTGTTGAAAGACAGTCGAGCATCCAGGGGCTGGAACAGGGTCAGAAACGAACAACGACTCAGATGAGAGAGACGCCCTCAGAGCTGAAATCAGTGAAATCGTTTGAAAAATGATCACAAAGTACAGGAGAGGCGTCCCTACAAGGGAAGGGTTTATCGAGGAATTACACATACTAAAAAGGGCTCGAGGAAAACATGTTTAAAATGACACATATGGATAAATAATCCATCTTGAAAGCTCGACTAGCTGGCTTTACATGACTGCAGAGATGTGGACCTGATTGGTCGGTCAGGCATTGATCATGAAATCGGTTTTGAATCCATTAATCGATCAGCTTTTTCACTTCACTTCTTTTCTACTCTGAGCTCCAACATGCCTCCTTCACACATTCATACAAGCACTCCAAAGCATCCAGGTGGGGATCGAACCAGCAGCCCTCCGGCCAGTAGGTGACCTGCCCCAGGCTCCTCCCCCTTTTTAGTGGAAACACGAGCTCTTCTCCCCCTTTGGCCTCAGACGTTCATCTGAACTCGGGATCACGAAGAGTCCATGTCACCCTCGTCCGCCCCTCCCTGAGCCTGGTGCTGCCGGAGGTTTCTTCCTGTTAAAAGGGAGTTTTTCCTTCCCACTGTCACCAAAGTGCTGCTCATAGGGGGTCATATGATTGTTGGGTTTTCTCTGTATGTGTTATTGTGGGTCTGCTGTACAATATGAAGCACACTGAGGCGACTGCTGTTGTGATTTGATAAAACTGAATATTGTGTAAAAATAATCTCAGTCGAACATGAAATAATTTCATAAACAAACGTTTGAGTTTCCCGCCTCCAAACGAGTCGGATACATGAAAGTTCAGATCTGATGATGTCACAGTTTGAATAAGTCCCAGCAGCAGCGTCAGCGAGCGACTCCTCGCTCATCTTCATTATACTGTACAGACGTGCACACACAGACCAACACGCACACGTGTGTGTTTACGGACAAGTGAATGCGATTAACGCGAGCGAGCGAACACGAAGCCCGCGGCTCCGCAGGAAGACGAGAGAGCGAGGAGATGAAGAGGAGGCGCAGAGAGGTGGTGGATAACGTGGGGGAGGGGAGGAAGAGGAGGGTGATGGTGAAGAGAGCGGAGACCGCGGGGTGGGGGAGGGGAACGGGGACAGGAGCTCTGCGGCTGTAACGCATCCAATATCTGTCTGATTCTGATCACATGACCTCACGTCAGCGCCTCCACCTGTCAGGTCGAGGAAATGAGCCAACGACGTCTCGTAACAACAATCAGTCTCCTTAATGAGGAACATTTTCATTATGTCAGGATCCATTTGTTGGTTTTAGTAACGAGTTGTTATTAATAAACATAACGAGACTGTTCGTCTGTGCCTGTTTTATTCTTTATTTATCCCAAATATCCCAAATCTGGGATAAATCAGCTTTTAAACTCTTTTCTTTTTATTTTAATTTCTTATCTGCTTTCCTTCCTTCCATTCCTCCTTTCCTTTCCTTTCCCCCTCCCCCTCCTCTTCCTCATGTCATGCAGGCTTAAATCAGGACGCTGACCTCAGGTGTCAGAGTGATGCCAGCAGAGTGTGCGTTTGTGTGTTTGCACGCATGAATACACACTCTATGTGTGTGTGCATGTTAGCAGTAAACCATGCCAGCAGCGAGCCGCGTTACCCACAATCCCATGGGATCTCTGGCGCTACCCAGAGTCCATCTGTGCTCCGTGTGACCGCTCATGTTCCCCCACAAACCCGATTTTTAAAACCTGAAAAGCTCCTTTAATCGTTCACTTTCAGAGCTCAGGCGCTGATTCAGCAGCAGACACTCAGAATTCAGAGCTTCTCATCAGCACTCAAACGCAGCGCTGCACACAGGGCTGCAAATGTTGTTGCAAATAAAAAAGCTGCTTAAACATTTGGATATTTTGACTGTTTCATTCAGATGAATTTATGTGATTCTTCAGTTTATCTGTTCAAAGTGTTTAAAGTGAACTTTACGATGACACGCTTTGCTGTAATAATAATTCACCGCTGATTGAACGGAAGGCTGTGGATCGACACTGGCTCAGAGAACAGACGGCGGTCCAGATCCTCCGTCATCCAGTTTGGACAATAAAGTTTCTCCCTCAGGTTGGCGTTCATGCGTCTCCTCCAAACATCTGTTTGTGTCCAAGTATTTTAAAAAATCGATTTCTATGATTTTTCTCATGTTAGTCTGAACCGTAACTGTATATAAAAGATGGACATAACCACCATGACAGTCTATCGTGAACTCATTGTAAGACCAGTTAGTCTGCCTGTGGGTCCCTCCCATTGGTTCTTGCACTCGCGCTACGATCAGCTGATCTCGGTTGGTGTGTCAGGAGGAAAATGGCGGCACAGTCTGGAGATGGACATTACTTTGACTTTTATTGCACAAAAGGATGATGCAACGGTAAAGAGGAAACTGCCTGCAGGACTGAAACAGATGCTAACACTGCTAACTCTTTGCACAGACAGCACGCTAACGCTAAGCTAGCCAAACACCCAGCCCAGCAGCCAGAGCCTGAAAGTCAGCTAACATGCTGATAACTGCATGAATGCAAGATCTTTGATTTGCGATGCTGCGACTCTCAAAGCGAAGCCAATGAGAATCGATAAGACTATCGGGAAACTGCGTTCTCATTGTGGTTCGCAGCGCTCCTTCCTGCACAGCTGCAGCAGCGCTGCTGTTTCCTGTTCCAGCCGTTCGGTGCTCTGCTTCGATTGGTCCGAGCTTTGGGTCGGACAGCCTCTCGAACACTTTGCAGAGAGGAGCTCAGGTCGCCGTCCGTCCTCCGTGCTGACAGCTGGTCTGTGGTTTTCTGCGTGATGGACAAACATGTCCACTTTGGTCGCCGCCATGTTTGTTTAGACAGAGGAGGCTTTCTCCTGCAGCCCTTTCAAACAAACCTGTTCAGACTGTGCTGTCATGAACTTTAACCTTTAACCTGCTCACTGAGGTCCTAAGGCGGGCTGCAGGCGTCACAGAGTGCTGTTTCTCTTTCGTGTTTCAGGTATGACCCGTCCTTTAAACCTTTGAACCAATCACAGAGCTGCTGATCGTCGTTTCCAGCATCAGTGTGTTTCCCCTCGTCAGGGTTTGTTTGAACGCAGCTAAGCTGATTCTCTCTCTGATTCAACAGGATCAGCTGATTCTGCTGCCTGACGTTTGACCTTTGAAGCGACATAGAAGCATGAGGTCACGCAGACTTCAGGGTTTAAAAAGGAAAACAGCTCAAAGTGTGGCTGCGCGACTGCAGGAGAACCAGGGAGGCAGATTTACTCCCAACAGCTGATCCGACCATCGGCTCCTCTGATGACAGCGACCTGACCAGGTGTTCACCTCCGAGAAGAGTCGGACGACAAGCTGAGTGACATCAAACCGTCCTGACACACACACACACACACACACACTCTGCATCCGTCTTCTTTCTTTATTTCTTTGAATCTATAAATAAATAGTCAGCCTTGTTCTCTGCTGAGGAGACGCCAGAGGGACGAGCGGGCGAATAAAGAGATGGAGGACAAAAGAAAGGACGGCGAGGGTGGACGGGGCTTTTAGAGGTCTGATAATGGACACGTGGGGGTGGGGGCGGGGTTTGAGGTAAGAAAGAGGAAGGATGGAGGTTGAAATCTGAGATTTCACTCATTTATTCACAGATTAAAGATCATTTTATCCTTTTTTAAACTTTTTGGTTTCTAATTTCTAATTTTTCACTGATCCATCATCATCATCATCAAACAGGAGGTGTTCCTGCTTCTGTCCACTTTTATACAAACATGTTTTTGTCCTGCTGTAATTAGTTTTTTTGCATTGTTAATTTATCTCCAAAAGTTGAATCTGTTGATCTGGACGAAACGTTTTCAGTGAGAAACATTTCATCTCTCATCAGGTGACTCCTTCAGTCTCAGCTGACTGCAGGTTTGCAATAAACATCTGCACAGTGAAACCAGCCCACTGAAGGAACAACGGGCTGGGAGGTCACCTTCATCATAAACATGCAAATTCTAATGACCATTGATCAACAACCGCTGAACAGTCAGCGGTTGTTGATCAATCAATCAGCGTGGATATCAGCTGTGCTTAGAAGTTATGAGGAAAAAACGAGCACCAAACTTCAACCCACTGCTCTTTTATTTTGAAAATATGCATGAAAGTAAAATTCTGCATGACTTCATTAAATAAACTAAAACTACTGCAGAGAAAAAACATTCAGGCAGCTGCTTTTCACGTTAATCTAGATAAAGGTCTCAGCGACGCTCACATGTCGTTCGCTGCACATAAAAAGCTGAATTTATAAAGTCTGAAACCAGGAATTATCCTGTACCACGTCTTGAGCCCTCCTGATGGGTTTCTCTTAAACGCATCCAGCACCTTCTCCTGATCAATACAGCATTGATCAGGTATTGACCCGTGGCAATAAGCATCAGAGTGACACAATCAGGACCTCTCCTCTGAGGACTGATTGACGGACCATGTGTGATCTATTTTTACTGCAAACGTGATTTTAATCTCATTTAATCAAATTTTGCATCAATAAATAACGAAACACTAAAACCTGACAAACACACTGAAGCAGAGCAAAGTGGAGACCAGGACAACAGAAGTATGTCAATAATATATTTAAACACATAATTAGTCACATGTTTATATATAAAGCACTTCCTGTTTCCTGCTGTCCTCTCCTTCTGAAGCCCCGCCTCCACAACAACAATAATAATGAAGTTACACATTAGTGGAAACGACGCAGTAAGTAAGGAGCCGCCAGACGGACCAGACTACAGACCAACATATCCAGGCTTTGTTTGTGACTCATCCAAACCTAACCCCGCCCCCACGAGCGCACCTGCTCCAATCAAAGGTGAGCTCTGAAACTTTAACCTATTGTCCCGCAGCCTGATGAAGGACACGTTTAAATCAGATCAAAGATCAAGTTCCCCCAGCAGAGACGTCATCGCCCTGAAAACATGAACCAATCAGAGACAGAGAAACCCTGAACGTGTTTATAGCATCTGTTACCGTGGTGATTTAGCCAGGTGAAAACAGCCGTTTCACGTTTTTATGAATGGACTCTGCTGCACTTCCTGTCTGATGGCAATTGTGTCATCCACTTAAACCCACACTGATTCTCTCAGGTGTGTAGAAATCTGTGTCAACAGCTGCAGTTTCTGTGTGGGGGCGTGGCCTACTGCCACCTGCTGCAGGTGACACAGTGACTGTGGGTCAAATCCTTAAACGAACCCACTCTGCAGCAGCACAGGTGACCTCGTGCCAGACACACCTGGGTGAAGAGGCAGCTCAGATGATGAAGATAAATGACTCACTTCCTGTCTGGCTGCTCACGCTCACACTGATGCGGGGACGTTTGATTCATTCATCACCGCCTCACCTCGCTAACCGGGCCACCGACTTCCCTCCCATTACCTCGTTAATCCTGCGCTCGTTCCTCTGTGAGGTCCAAATCATCCGAGGCCTTCGTGCTCATCATCATCATCATCATCGTTATAATAACACTGCTCTGGTCCTCTGAGTGAATTAATGAGAGCAAATATCTGGTTCTGTTCGACCCAAACGTCCTTCAGGATCAATTTCCTGCGTTCCCAAAATGTCCTGATTCCACTTCCTGTTCCCCAGAGAGCGCACCATGTCACTGTGTGTGTGTGTGTGTGTGTGTGTGTGTGTGTTCAGGTAACAGTGACCCAAATCTGATTATTCTTTCACGCGTGATGTGATCTCCTGCAGTGAGTGGGAACAGAGAGAGAACAGTGAAGTTATTACCCAGAATCCTCTCTGCTGTGAAGCGTGACCTCACCGTGACCCTCTCTGATCTCACGCAGTGCCCCGCCCTGATTTGTAGCCAATAGAGAAGAACTGTTAGAGAACAGCTCATCTGCAAGAACTGCATTTCCCATAAGCCTCAGCGGCTGCGTCTGTAGCTGAAATCACAAAGTCATTTTAAATGTCGGGTTAAGTTCTTTGGTCTAATTCAGCTCTGGTTTTGTTTGGAATCAGTTTAAACCGAGTTTAGTTTCCAAAAACCCGACAGAGTCCTCAATCGTCGAGTCTTTAACACGAAATGAACAAACGTCAAAGACTTTGGAGACTGTGGGTAACATGATCGCTCAAAAACGAGAACAGGTCTCCCTCCAAAAGCACCAAGTCAGCAATTATGAAGAGTCCACATCACCTAAAATAATCAAACCAAGTTTTTCAATTAAAAAGATGAAAAAACACAAACGAGTAAAAGTCTGAAATCAGTCCATTTAATTCAGAATGAGCTCGTCACATCTGGACATTAAAATAAAGAACAAAGTCGAGGCTCGAGCACTAAAGGAAGCGTAGGTGCGTCCCTTCGTACGGACGTCTTTAGGTCGTGTTCAGGACCTGTGAGGTGTGCTGGGCTGAATACTTCCAGTAAGCAAACACGACCAGTAAACGGCCTCGAGCTGCCGTTTCTTCTCCTCTCTGAACTTTGAGGATGAGGTAATGGTTGCTCACAGCTCGACTTCCTGTCAGGCATTAGCTGCAGGAATCTATTTAAAGGAAAGGCACGCTCCGGCTGAGGGAGGCGAGTTCAGCCATCCGCCGACCTTTTAATGCTCCAATTCAATAACTGCCTGTAATCACTTTGGCTCGGGACTATTTATACTGCGTTTTCCTGCAGACGGTACAGTAACAGCAGTCTCTTCTGCCAAAGTGCCCACGAGCAAAACACCAGACAGTCCCCTGTATGCTCCATCTGCATCTCTGGATGGGAGCCATGAAAACGATTAAAAGTAGCACAAAAGCTGAAGCGATGAGTCAGCAGGTGAAACTGAGCTTTAAACGTTCCTGAGACGCGTAGAAGGAATCTAACAGGCTGATTTACACGAGTAGGCGGAGCCAAACCACAGTGCCATCGCTCTGTTTTACCTTTTCAATACTATGTTCGATTTTCACACATATTCATGAATCTAACTGATTATTGAGCGAACGCTGGACGTTCTGAGGATGAACTTAATATAAACAGAAGAGCTGCAATCGTTCGATTCATCAACCAAATCCCAAACGTTTAAATCAGAAGGATGTTTGATCGTATCAGCCGGGCTGCTGTCACCGAACAATCAATAAAGACAGATGTAGCACGTATTTAACCTTTCAACACCAAACTCAGCGTTTGCTCGGCCAGTTCGCTGCAGCACTGCTGCCACCATCAACCCAAATCCACCGTCTTTAAAAAGTCTGACAAATAAAATATTATCCAGACATGAATGTTTTACTGAAATGTCTTAGACGTTATTAACCCAGAGTAAACGCTCCACCCAGGTCTTCTCTGTCCACAAACAGTCGACACCAACGTTTCTGAGCAAACAGCTGAAGTTCAGCCGTCGTTTAAGGTCAGGACGAAAACGACCGAATGCTTAACGCTGAGCAGGCTGTGACATCAGCGTGACATCACTGCCTCGCCACGCCTCCCATCACAGATGAGCACAGAGCAGGTTTGATTAACTAAACTGCGCCGCGATCTGATTGGCTGAGCGGATTAAAAATGAGATGCTGAGTGAAATAAAAGGAACGAAGTTCAGACGAGGAGCTGATGAAGAGGAGGACGTTTGCCGCTGTCAGGAGGCCGCTCTCCGAGCCGCGGTGGGGGGAGGGGCACATCTATAATGCATGAGGACTCACACACGCAGACGCACAAGGACGCACACACAAAGGAGGCCAGGCAGGACTGCGGGGCCATTAAATGGAGACGCAGCCATAAATCACGTGACCGGCCTCCTACTGACCAATCAGCCCCCACACAGGACTCAGTCAGCAGGTACTGCGCGGTCGATAGTACGTGGGAGCGGTGTGTGTGTGTGCGCTCGTATTGCTGCCATTGTGGGGATCGGCTATTAAGGCCTGTGAGTGAGGACATTTCAGGAACTGGTGACATTTGAAGGGAAAACTGAGTTCTAACATCTATGAACATCTGGGAGATGCACAAACATCCGTGGAAAACAAGGAATATTTGGATTGTGAGGCGTTATTCAGGAACATCATATAATGGGAAGTGTTTGAATATGTTGTAAGAAAATGAACACGTGTGAAGCAATGTTTAGAAATGTTTTTAAAATTAGAATAACGAACGAACAATGAGCCATTTCCAGGAACCAAAGAGCTCAATCCTGCTCCTCACATACAAGGTCTTAAATAATCAGGCCCCATCTTATCTTAATGACCTTGTAGTACCATATCACCCTATTAGAGCACTTCGCTCTCGCTCTGCAGGCCTACTTGTTGTTCCTAGAGTATTTAAAAGTAGAATGGGAGGCAGAGCCTTCAGTTTTCAGGCCCCTCTTCTGTGGAACCAGCTTCCAGTTTGGATTCAGGAGACAGACACTATCTCTACTTTCAAGATTAGGCTTCAAACTTTCCTTTTTGCTAAAGCATATAGTTAGGGCTGGACCAGGTGACCCTGAATCCTCCCTTAGTTATGCTGCAATAGACGTAGGCTGCCGGGGGATTCCCATGATGCATTGAGTTTTTCTTCTTCACTCACTATGTGTTAACAGACCTCTCTGCATTGAATCATATCTGTTATTAATCTCTGTCTCTCTTCCACAGCATGTCTTTATCCTGTCTTCCTTCTCTCACCCCAACCAATCACAGCAGATGGCCCCGCCCCTCCCTGAGCCTGGTTCTGCTGGAGGTTTCTTCCTGTTAAAAGGGAGTTTTTCCTTCCCACTGTCGCCAAAGTGCTGCTCATAGGGGGTCATATGATTGTTGGGCTTTTCTCTGTATCTATGAAGCGCCTTGAGGCGACTTTTGTTGTGATTTGGCGCTATATAAATAAAACTGAATTGAATTGAATTCAACGTGCAGGACGCACAGAGGACATGTTGGCTGTGGGGGACATTTGGCAAATGTTTAAGAAAACCTGCTTACATTTTATTTTGAAAGTGTCGCTCTTATGTTAAAATGTGGACCAATGTTTGGGTCTTACTGGTTATTTCTGAAGTGAAGACATTTTGTTGTGTTTCATTTTTGGAGCTCTTATTCAGTCTTACTATTCACAGAGTAGCTGCACCGTTAGCTTCCTGTTTTATCTGCTTTATTCAGTTTGAGCTCATCAGAAGAGGAAAAACCAGACGAAGAAGATCAATTAGATTCAACGATGGCTTTTTAATCCAGGAATAAAGAAGTTGTTGAAACCTGCTCTAAAACTCTACGTGCAGCCGTCCTTCCTCACAGCTCTGTGATGAAGCCACGATTAGTTTAAGCTCATGAAGCGTCTTCACAAGTGCAGATGTACAAATGTGTGTTTGCGTGTGGACTAATAGGAGGAAATTGCTAATCTAATCAGACCGCAATCCAATTGAAATCAACTGTATCTCACCTCTGTGAGCGTTCAAGCGAGAAAACGAGTCGGGGTTAAACGACGGCTGCCTCCGAAACGCACCGCGCTAATTAAACGAGAGAAAACGTCAATTTAAAAAGAGAAGAAGAAGAAAACCCACGTCAACAGCAAAAAGAGCAGCAGAGAAAGTGCGAGCAGGAAAAGTGACCCCCGGCGAGCCAGCAGTGATGAGGGTTTGCCCTTGACTTGGCTGAACGGTGGCCACACACACACACACACACACACACACACACACACACAGGCTTTCAGACTGATGAGCTAGCTATCATTAGTATCGAGCCTTCAGCCAGGACAGTATCTCCAGAGCTACAGCTGCAGTTTAAACTCTCCGAGGCTTCGTTAACCTGCGCAGCTGGGTTAACAACCTGCAGCAGCCCCCGTGCAGCGCTGCAGCTCCACCCAGCGTGTCACTACCTGCAGATTAGCAGGACACAAAAAGCAGGGCCGGACCCTCCCACACCGGAGGACGACTCAGTCTTTGTTGGTGTATTTACCCTCTGGCTCCTGTTGCTAACCTTCGTGCTACAACAGATCCACAGTGAGTCCACAGAGCACCAGAAACAACAAGGAAGTGTTAAAGAAAGAGCTGCTGTTCAGACATCTGTGAGGCTGAAACATGGAGCAGGAAAACAAGTCTGCAGTTCCTTCATCGTCCAGCAGAGGCGCCAGTCGTGTTTATAGATGACACCTGCACAGGGCAGTGTGTTATAACTCACCTGTGTGTATGACATTAAGGGTTAGAGTTTGCATGATTAGGGGCGTGGCTGTCTGCGAGGCCTTTTAAAATAATTACTCAATTAGATAGAAACCAATGCACGTGCATGTTTGGAGCCACTTGTGTTGTCAATGTGATTTATTTAAAAATCAAACGGCCGTGATGCTGTCGTTAGGAAAAATGACCCAATGATCAGGACATCCTGTTTAAAAGGCTCACACACATTTAAACAGCAGCTCTTTCTTTATCAGTCGTTTGCTTTAAAAGAAGTTCTGTTGAACTTTATTTTGAAAGGGCCAGACATCTGCCATCAAGGTGCCCTTGAGCAAGTCCCTGCTGCAGGTGTGTGTGTTTGCTGGGTAAATAAAGTCAAACAAACACAGACCACCCACCTGGTGCTGCCAGGAGGACAAAACAAACCACAACGAGTGTGTCTGACTGAGCACGCACACACCTGAGGTTAGCAACACAGCTACAGCGTGAACCATGTGACTGACCGGCAGCTGCACACCTGTGTGAGACGGTAACGTCACGTTCAAGGACAACAATTTAAATCAAAAATGAGAGAACCCGAGTGTGTCTGTGTTACTGACGGGACAGACGCTCACACAGTGACGCTGTGGGGACCCCTCCCTCTGTGGACACCCCGTCCCCGTGAGGTCCATCAATACATTTGATCACCTGCTTTAAAGGTGAGTCTGCAGGAGCAGCGATGGAAACGAGACCGTGTGTGGCTGCAGTGACACGTGGCTTTTTTTCCATCTCAGTGACGGCACTTAACCCCCCCTCCCCAACCCCACCCACCTCCAGCTGCTACAATCAATGAAACTGAAATAGGATATGCAAACACACACACAGTCCTGTCTCTGCTCAGAAATATCAGTGAAATATTTCATTATTTCATTTGATTTAAAATCTTTCTCTCCTGCAGCATCGAAACCTGACGTCCGGCCAACGACGACCTGCGGCATCATCAGAACTGAGGGCAGCATGGAACCGCCGCTGCTGCAGGGTGAAGCAGCGAAACATGACGAAGCGTTTAGCAGATGGAGAAATGATGCAGCACTTTCTTTGCTGGCCTGATTTTCTTGCAGCATTTTCAGGAAGCAGCTCGTAGGAAACTGTTATTGTGAGGTTTTCAGCTCCTAAAACTGAGCTGAGGAGACTAATCGTACATTTTTCTGCTGCTTATCTGGGTCTCGGGGGCAGTGATGCCCAGACCCCCCCAACTCTTCTGGAGGAGGTGGCAGGGATGTTCCCATGCTAGCTGGGAGACATAATCTCCTCCCACGTGTCCCAGGCCTCCTCATGGTTGGAGACCCTCACACCGGCTCTGAGGAAGCTCCTTTCTGCTGCTTCTGACCTCAGTCGTTCAGTCACAGCTCACGGTTACAGGTGAGGCCCAATCACCATCACCTCCACCACAGCAGACCAACGCAGCATCCTCATCACTGCTGATGCTGCACCATTACACCTGAAAAACTGGTTCCACTCTTTCCCAACACAAAGCAACCACTTCACTGATGGTGCAAACCAACAACCCCGGTGCAAACCATCCCAGTGCAAACCATCCCAGTGCAAACCATCCCAGTGCAAACCATCCCAGTGCAAACCCTCCCAGTGCACGCTGGAAGCCACGAATCCTCCTCACACCTAACCCTTTCCATGCCGTGGTAACAAAAACGTACAGATACTGTCCAGGTTCAACCCCGGGGAACCGGAGGGCGTTCCTGGAAGAGTCCATCTCCCACCAGGAACAGGTGTGACTCAACGCTCCCGTAACCACAGAGCACACTAACGAACCGCCAACAGGTTAAAAATCTGCTCCTTTGTCTCATTTCTGCTCCTAAACTAAAGCTGAAATTCACAAATTAATGGGACGAGCACGAGGACACAGCTCCTCCTGGAGGTTTGGGTTATTTAAAGAATAACAGCAAGTCAAACTCACAACAAACATGTGAAAGCAGGTCGTGTATCAGCACAGCATTAGCATGAAAACTAGAAGTTAGCCTGGTGTGTGTTGGAATGAGAGCACCACAGCAGGTTTGTACTTCCTCACTCGCAGCGTTTGTTCAGACTTGTGGAGATTGGAGGAGGAGGAGGAGGAGGAGGAGGAGGAGGAGGAGGAGGAGAGCTGGCAGCATCACTGTGATGTGGACGATTACATAAAAAAATAATTATTACTACAGAGCTGCTGCTGCTGCTGCTGCATGATACAGCAGCATCTGTTACCGGCAGGATTACGTGAGCTGGATTTCACTCCGTGATCATCCAACATGGCCGACAGAGAGGAAGAATTCAGGAACAATTGAAAAGGAAAAGAAAAAAGGAGCGAGGAGATTCAGTCACCAGGAATCAAAAAGATTGGTGCTTCACACCGACGGGGAACACAGGGAAGAAGGAAAGCTGCCAGGAGACGGGTGGAAATAAGAGAGGGATGCAGAGAAGCAGCAAAAAGAGGAAGGGGTGGGAGGAAAGATGGAGGAGAGGATGAAATGGAGGGAGGGAAATCATGAATGGGTGATGGAGAGCTCGAATGGGAGAGGTGGTGGAGGAGAAAAGAGAGACGCAGGGAGCACGTGCACAAATGAAAGGTGGAGGAAAATCTGAGAAAATCTTCAGAGAGCAAAAATAAAGTGAGGTCACAGCAGCTGGTTCAGCTTCACATCTCTGCATGAGCCACGATACGAATTCCTAATATGGTCATCTCAGGCTCAGAAGCCCCGCCCATCTGCTGTTTAAACTTCCAGCTTATTTCAGACAGAGGATGAACTGAGGCCCAGCGTGACCCATGCTAAGCTCCTCTAACAGAGTCCAGGAATAAAAGCCAGAACGGGCACAGACAGAAACTCGGTGAGTTTTACGTCAGATTCATCGGGTTTAGAGCGCTCTGTCTGCAGCTAATAAAAGCTTCTTCCATCTCCACCTCTGGTTTTTATTCCAGCTTCAAACATGAGCCTGAGATCTGATTAGCAGACTAAATGTTTGAGACTCAGATTTGGTCCAAATGAAGCTCGTGCAGTTTATGTCTTATTCATGCGACGCCTCTAACGAGGTTCTGTAAGAAGTTATTAAGCACTAAGTGGAGACAGGAGGAGTAAACTCTATCCTGAGTCGATTATTTGAATGAATCGTGTCTTTATTACAGTCTAACATCAATCACAGCGAGCTGCGTGCTCAGCAGGGCTGCTGATGGGTCTCCGGTCTTTGTACGATTCGAGCATCAGAGGTGTTTCACAGGGCGCTAACTGTGAGGACGTCCTCAGCACGGCCTCGCCACTGCCTGACCTCATTACTGCGTTAAAGTGAACTCTGTGAACTTTGAGCCTTCAGGCAGCCAATCGTATATCAGATGGAGACAAAGTACAGCGACTCATTTTAAATCTCACACTGCAGCAAATAAGCTAAGCCCAACAGAAAGTGAAAATAAAAGCGATTCATCAGAAAATAGCGACTTTAAAAAGTGGTCGCACACAGCGAGGGACCCCGTCTGCTGGCCTCACATGAGGGAGCGTCATTACGTTACTGACTGAACTGAGAATGAAGTCGTAACATCTGTCAGGCTCCTCGATCATCTCCAAGACAACCACATAAAGTTTCTACCATGTTAACCTTTCTGTTAGGACACAGCCTTGTTGGGAAGCTTTTATTTTGTGCATATTAAGCTAGCATGTTGCCTTTAAATTGGTTGTTTCGGTTCTCCGGTCTCCACCTGCTCTGCTCCGTGTGCGGTGAGAACAGGTGGCTTTGAGCAAGGCGACGTGCTGAAGTGTTTCGCTTTGCTCGAATTGTTTGCAATGAAATTTGAAAGAATTTCAATTGTTGAAGCAAAGGCATCAGCCAAGTCACATTGAGTCAAACGCTCCCATACAGCCGTCAACCAATGAAATCACGTTACCAAAGCCAAGAGAGCGAGCGGGCAGCGTGACCTGCTCACCATCAAAATGTGGGAATCACTGCGGGGAACAATCCCCGTGTTTAAGAACACAGTCACTCACAGGCAGCTAGCTTTGCTAACTGCTAATTGAAGCACAACTAGCTTGCCTCGTGGTGGTCAGTTACTGACACCGTGACCATGAAGGCAGCAGAGATACGCCCACAAACATGAAGAACACCAACGTCAAGCACTGAAGCGTTCACATAAGAGCAGGGAGGTGACAAGCTTGGCCCTCATCACCCAGGCCGCCTATCAACCATCGGTTGCTAAGGAAACGTGCTGGCTGTCACTGCGTGAGATCGGTCGCAAAAGATGGGGGCCCCAAAAGCCTCTGTGTGATTGCTTTGGTCACCAGCAGGTTGCCAGAGTTGCACTTAGATACATTGAAGAAGGCAACTCATCTCCACGTTAGCGTCTTTCTAACGAGCGAGCGGAGAGAGAGGGCAACACAAGACTGTGTTCTTTCAAAGTAAAAGTTGTGCTTAACTAGTGCAAAAAGGTGCAGCTTTTACTTTGGAGGTGACTGGTCTCCATTTCCAGTTTGTGACTCTTCCGCTTGAAGAGAAGTTGGCGAGTGTTTGCAGACAAGTCAGCGTCTTCCATGCAAATTATGGGTGACCATGGCAACCTGCTAGAAACCAAAGCAACCATCTTTTGACCACTTTCACCTGAAAACTACCAACAACCGCCTGCACACTGGTCGGCTGGTCCACGGTAGACGACCTCATTCATCTTTGTCCTGCTAACTTTTATTATTCTTTGTTTTTATTCATCACATTTCATTTTATGAAGTTAAGTCTGACACAAGAATGATTCGCAGTGATTTCACCATAAGAAAAGTTTCAGAAACGACTTCTCAGCAGATCCGTTTTCTGGTGACACATCAGAGGCTCTGGTGAGTGCAGGACTTGGGGTTGGGACCAGTTTTAGCAGACCGAGCGGCTCATTGTAAAGTCTGAGCTCATCTATCAGGCAGAATCGTCCTCTTTCCATCAGGTGAGTCTCTTTGTTCACACAGCAGGAAACAGTTCAACGATTTTCTGATAATTCAGTGAAATCTGGCTGATTTTAGTCTTTCTGTCTGAGGAAAGAGTCAAATCTTTGTCTGTTCAGCTGCTCTCAAGTTCCAATCACTGGTTTTCTTTTTGATCAGGAAGCAGGAGGCAGACTGACGGAGGGAGAAAGGACAATAAAAGAGAGAAGAGAGGAAGCTAGGAAGGTGTAGGAAGGGAGGAGATAAGGAAATAAGCAAGATGAAAAATGAGGTAAGGGAAAAGGAAAATAGGAAAAAGGGCCAGAGAAGAAGTGATGGAGGTAATACACGTTACAGGAAGGATGGGTGGAGGAAAAGAGGTGAAGATGGAGGGATGAGGAGAGAATGAGAGAAGGGCGGATGACTGATTCAAGATTCAGGAAGTTTTTTTGTCATTCGGTGAGTTATTCACAGAAATAAACAGGCGAGTGTGTCTCACCTACAGAGCAACAATAAGAGCAGCAACACAAGCTAACATTAGCATAGCCACCAGCAGCTGACCCACACTCAGGTGTAAACAGCCACACCAGTCAGGTACAGCCTCACAGGAGGCAGCGAGGAGGAAAAGGAGGCAGAGAGGAGGCAGCGAGGAGGCAGAGAGGAGGAAGAGAGGAGGAAAAGGAGGCAGCGAGGAGGAAAAGAGGAGGAAAAGGAGGCAGAGAGGAGGAAAAGGAGGCAGAGAGGAGGCAGCGAGGAGGCAGAGAGGAGGAAGAGAGGAGGAAAAGGAGGCAGCGAGGAGGAAGAGAGGAGGAAAAGAGGAGGAAGAGAGGAGGCAGAGGGGTGGACGGACAGCAGTGCGGTAAACTCAGGCGCTGCTGAGCCCCTCACTTTCTCAATGCAAATCACCTCAATACACACACACAGCATTCAGCTGCTGATTTATTGATCACGTATTATTGATCAGGCTCCTCCCAGAAACACAGGGAGGTGGAGGAGAAAGATGGAGGTGAAGAAACCGCAACAAATGAGGATTCATTCATAAAAACATCCCAGGCTCGATCAATAATCGGTGACACGCGCTGATGGCGGATCGATGCGTGTACGAATGTGCGCGTGCAGCTGTGCTCCGCCTCACGCGAACCCGGCTGAACCCAAGGTGGTGTCGGCGGCGGGAGGCGCGTGGAGGTGCTGCAGAGTTTGACTCGCTGATGTGACACCCCCCCCCCCCCTCCCTCCCACCACCACCACCACCACCACCACCCAGCATCAGCTGTTCGCTCGCGGCGGCCGCATAAACGCCGCATTCCGCAGGCGCGTCAAAGCCGCACAGGACCGTGACCCCCCCACCCCCACCCCGGATCCCTCCCTTCTGACGGTGCCCCCACACTCACGCGGCTCCGTCAGGGACGAGGCGCGCGCAGCTCCTGGATGCGGCCTGGAAAAAAAAATCTCTGCATTTTGGTCCCCCCCTTCCCCCCATCAGGTCACACAGGCACGCGCGGCCTGAATGCGCGCGGATGGGCGCGTGTTGAAGCCGTTTTCCCATCATGCACGGGGGGGCTCTGCGGCGGCCTTTGATGTTAGCGCCACAAAACCCCAAAAAACAGCAGAAATAAAAAAAGCGGGAAAGTGTCCGGCCGCAGCCGTGACCTCCACTCACGCACGCGCACGGAGCACGCGCTCAAGCCGACAGTAACGGTCCGTCCTCGCGCTCTGTATTCACAGCATGAAGCTCCGCAGAGCCACAGACCCCCTCCCCCCTCCCCCCGCTCCTCCGGAGGCCGCAGGAGGAGGATGTGCGAACATGATGGAGGCCGACAGGGAAGAGGAGACGGAGGAGGAGGAGGAGAGCTTACGCTTCGCAGTTCCGCCGTGCGGTCCTTCATCGTGTCGCCGCGCCGCTGCTACAAACGGAGAATCGTCCCTGGTCCAGGGGGGAGGGGGGGAGGCTTCCGGCTCCGCGTCGTTCGTCGTTTTCTCCGCTGCGAGGTCCTCGCGGTCCTCCTGCTGCTGCTCCTCTCGGCTCTTCTTCACGGAGGCAGAGATGGAGGGAGGAACGCGTCTCCGCCTTCTGCTTCTGCTCCTCGGGCTCGCTGTCCGCGCCTCCTTCTTCCTCCCGCGTCCTTCTTCTTATTCGTTTTTTTTTTTAATGTCCGCCGCTCTGGCTCGGCTGGCCCCCCCGTCGGTCCGCGGCTTTCTCTTCTTCCTCCTCGGTGTGGTCGCAGTGTGGCCCCGCAGCGCGCAAAGCAGCAGCCCGGCAGGAAAACCGAGCGAGAGAGAGAGGGGGAGGAGGCACGGGGGAGGTGGTACTGATGCTGCAGAAAAGAGAGAGGAGGGAGGCAGGGAGGGAGGAGAGGGGTGGGGGCGATGCGGAGGGAATGGAGAGACAGGGCGCAGGCGCAGTTCCCTCCCCGCCCTCCCTACCTGCTCCCCCTCCTCCCCCCTCCGCAGCAGAGGCAGGGAGGAGGAGGGGGAGAAGGTGTGCTTGAATTCAGGTGAATCACACTGTAAAATGTAATATTGTGTTTAATTAAAAATATTAAATAGGCTGAACTCAGTTTTTATCAATTTGTTATTAGAACTTGATTTAAATAAGTTACCAGTACTTTTCATGCAAAAACGCTGATAAACTCAATTTATTTGAGTTGTAAGCTGGAAGTTTTGCTTCTCAGGGCGGAAGGATGAAAGATGTGTTTTGAAAATGCCACGTCACTACCGTCCTCCTCCCTCTCGGATCAGTCCGCATGTTCACGGTGCATTTGTTATGGAATATGTTGAGCAAACCTGGAGAAGCGTCAGCTCAAGATATTATTGTTTTCATTGCTGTGCATCTTTACCTGATACACTGACTTGGTGAGTAAATGTTTACTCTTATTCAAACTTTGTGGCTTCTCTTAGTTTAGCACCAGGTTTATAATCTTGCTAGCTAGTTAGTGTTAGCCTAGCGTTGCTGCTGCCGCTGGGCTCAGCGAAAAGAGGCGGTTCCACTTGTTGCCGATGGTCAGAGCCTGTGTAAGCGCGGCAATGGCGGAGGAGCGCGGCTAAAAACTTATTACTTTTTCTGGGTCACAAAATAAACGTTTAAGATATTTTCAGGCGAGAATGTAGCTGTGTAAAGTTCAAATATCTGCTCGATTTATCAAGACACCACATATTTGCAAAAATGCTCTGACGTTTTCGGAGACGTCCATTTTTTTCATGCTTTGTGGCAGCTTTTGAACATCTGTGACCCATTAAGGATCAAATCAGTTTCTGAAAAATGTTCTGCTTTTTCTCCCTCTGCTTGCTTCTTACTGTCTTTGACGATCGGGACCAGCACTCCTGCTGTTGGACAGAAAGACATCAGTAAGTATTTTGGTTTTCCAATATATTAGCAACTGTCAGTGACATTTATATTAATCAGGCTGAACTTTAATCATACTTTAGATCAGCCTATTTTACTTATTGTTTTATTTGTGCTTTGGTTTGGGGAAGTTGTTTCTGATCTTTTCCTGTCTTCTGTTATTAGACCTGAGATATGACTGCACTATGCTGTTGCTGGTGACTCCAGTTAATTCTACAAGACATTCTGTGTAAGTAAACAAACAACAACAGTTTGCATTTCTTGAAAGATCACATCCCCCAAACTTAGTTTAGAGGGTCTACACTGTATATAGTGAAGTCTGCAAGTTTTCTAACGGCAAAATCTGTTTTGTGCCCAAATCATTTTGCACATCATTAGAATGAAAGTTATTGGCCATGTTTGCATAGCCCTTTTTAAAATGATGCTTTCATGACATTATTGTGTGTTGGGTGGTGGTCAGGGCTATCCAGACTGACAGTGGGACGTTGAATGTCACCTCTCCGGTGGGGAGGGAGCCTGAGATTGTGTAAATTGGAGTCTGTTTTATACCAAATGCAGAAAAAATGTTTTAAGAAAGCAATTAAGTTCATGTTCCAAAAAATATGATTGTTTGCTTGCAGAACACCAGGAGAGATGAGTCCTCCGCCGCGAACTGAGCATCCGATAAGAAGGAAACAGGAAGTCAAATAAGTACGTTTTACAAGGAAGGTCTGCAAAAGAGCTTCTCTGAGCGCACAGCTCCACTGTCACAGATCTCAGAGCAGCTTTGGGATGTGGAGGGGCAGCAGATTCCCATCATGGATGAGGCGGTTGTGTGATGATATCATGATGATGTCATGTCAACATGGAGGAACGTTTCCAGCAGCTTGTTGAACCTGATCCGTGAAAGACACAGGTGTACCTAATAAAGTGTCCAGTGTGTGTTTGGTCTGAGCGTGGAGGTGTGAGCTTTCAGGGGGGCGTGATAAACGAGTCCTCGGTCTCCTAAATGGAGTTTTAATGGTGGAGATGAACTCTGGATCTCCGACGGGCTGGCTCAGCGCCCGGGAGAAGCACCACCAGCCCCCACCCACCTCCATTACCACACTCCTTTCACCCCCTCCTCATCACTTGTCAAATCATTATTTAAATGTTCGGTGCGACGGGAAAAAGGAGCTCTTTGTGTGATCGGAGAGGAGGAGGGAGGTCTGTTTGACATGATGGTAAAAGGACTCTGGTGTCATCACAGATTCACCTTGCCGTCTCGCCCGCCCCGCCCCGCCCCGCAGGCGAACAGTGTGACCCATTATTGAATCAGCCTGACCTCAGTAACACTGCTGATCAGTTTCTGGGCTCAGTCACTCATGTCGGGTCACAGTGAATGAAAATAAAGGTCATCTGTACAAATGTTGCTCATTGGAAGATTACCCAGCATACGCTCACTGATTGGTGACTGCAGGTGACGAGGGTGTCGTTCCACAGCCAGCCTCAAAGCACCAAGGCGGCATCGGCCAGAATATTCACATCCGTGCTTCAAAACTTGACTTGAAGTACTGAGTGACATCACAGCGGCATAGCTGGACTGGCCATTGGGCATTTGCCCGATGGGCCAATGGTGATTTTTTTATTTTTATGGGCCGATGATTTTTTTTAATAATTTATTTTATAACAGTATAAACAATGAAAGGTGGTGGATTGGTCAGATGCTGGCAGATGTGTAAAAATAACTCAGTTGTTTGGTGGTGGCTATGGTGGAGCTGCCACAAGAGGCCAGGTGGATGAGGGAAGGGGAGGCAGGAGAAGCAGAGACCTGAGGCGGTGAACTGAACTTCAGGTAAGAAGTTCTGACCTGCAGTCTATCTGGGTCAGATATAAACCAAGTTTAGGTGGAGTTTATTTTCCTTATGCTGACTTTTTACCGTCAGTTACAATAACTCGTACTGCGTACTAGCTAGCATGACGGAGTTTCTACAGCTGGGTGGGTGCTATGATGTTACTGATAGTGAAGTTTATTTTATTCATAAGGTTAGTTAGTAGAGTTGCCTACCGTCCCCTAAAACACGGAATCGTCTCGTATTCAGAGAAATTATTACGCGTTTCGTGTTGAGGTGAAAAGGAACAGTTTGTCCCGAACTTCAGCTACAATGAAAAAAGACACAAAGCTGGATTTATTCTGTCTTTATGCTGCAGCTGCTTCTTCTCCTCTCATTCAATCATGAAACTGATCAATGATCAGCTGATCGTCTCTCTTGTTTGTTTATCGCCCACTTTGCGCCAGAAAGAGGAAACCAGCGGATGTCGCTAAACAACAGCAGCACGTTTAAGCTTGATCAGCTGTTGTTAGAATTTATTTAATATTAATTTCTAGTATCAGCTGATGTTTGCTGGAGCCACAGCTGTAAAGCTGCTGGTCATGATGGTTTGGATATGTGGTGAGAGGGAAACATGAAGATGAAACCAGGAGATGTCCTTACTGAATCATCAGAGCTGAACAGCTGATGGAGAAACAGGTTTACCTTTTAGGTGACATGGATGAGTTGAAGTTATGAACTGTTTCTGAGAGACAAATAACACCAGGATCCTTTTCTAAGTAGCTGACAGCTGGTAACTGTGCAGGGGCGGGTCTAGCAAAGTGTTGCCAGGGGGGCAGGTAGGGCATTAACAGGGAGAGGGGGGCACAAAGAAATACTTTCTTATTCTCATTTAAAATGTCTAATTCTTGTCTAAGGTTCTTCTTCCCCTCAGTAGCTTTTCCTTCTCACTGTCTTTTATTATGATTTTTATTCTTTATCATTGTTACTTCTTTTATACTAACAATATATTTAATTGTTAGATTGCTTTTACGTCAGCTGTGTTTAAATGTGCTACAGAAATGATCTGAGCTCACCGACGTCTTCATGAACTTTGCTGGTCGTCCTTCTTTCATTTGGATTTAAAGCTGTTTTGTTGCTTCTCTTAAAATTTTACATCTTTTGATATTTTAGCTGCAGTGCTCTCCATGTGTCCCATATGTGTTTACCTTTTTTTTGCACATTATACACATTATTCTGTTTCTATTTATTTGCTATGATTTGCTATTTGTCATGTAACATTGCTGCTCTCACTGTCCCAGGTTTGTTTGTGGAAGCGTTCTGTTGCCGGCAAATTAAACATTTGGCAAATTAAGGTAAATACATAGTTACACGTTTCTTTATATTTTATTGTGTTACAGATTAAGTCATTTGTTCATACTTTGTTCTGTCTTCTCAGTCTTCACGTGGGTCAGGTGTGGGAAACACCCGCCTAGCATTTCCTCATTTTAAAGTCCTGATGATGTCACACATGACATCAGCAGGTTGAACCAAGTGGAGGGGTTTCTTTTGTTTGTGTCAAGGTCTGAAGGGATTTGTTGAATCTTTTTCTTTTCATTAATACGGCCATTTAGTTGTGTAAATATTAGAAGTGTGAGGTTTTGTGTCTTTTTTAATCATCTGTAGAGTTTTAGATCCCTCAGTGTGAGTCAGTGCTACTGGCTGGGCTAATTGAACGGAAATTGATGGCCCTATTTACAGCCAGTCTCTACCAGAGAGAGGAGAGGTGTGTTAACAGAGCCATGGTCTGTTGAGTTTTGTTAACTGAGTTACTTTGGGGGGAAGTTTTGTTAAGTTACATTAAATTGAGTTCACTGTAAATAAATTGCTCACCTCTGGAAACCTGAAATGTCTACATAGTCTGCTTTCTTGCCTCCTTCCACAAATCTACTTCTGAACTTGTTCAGTAACCACTGTCCAAAGTGGAGTTTGTATATTTTAAAAGCATGAAGAAAAGAAAAAGGATAAATATAAAAAGTCAGGGAGGAGCTGCATTAAATGTGGTTTTCAGGGAAATCTGTGAAACAATAGTAAAAAAGCAGTGATGCGAACCCTGCAGCCCATTCAGAATGTATTAAATCAAGACTACAACTTCTAACCTGAGGATGTCCTTCTCTACCTCTGAAGCAGGCCTTCCTCATCCTCCCAGCTGCCTCTTAGCCTTCAGATATCTACAGTTTTAATAATGCCCTGTAACTGTAAATATCTGAAACAGGGTTATTGCTGTGAGGCATGAGAGGGCATGCAGACGTGTTTTAACGACGAAGATCTCAGACGTCTGACGTACGTTCACTCGCACCACTGTAAAATGTAAACGAGGGTCTCTGAACCTCCTGACTCAGTCGGCCAGAGGTCAACGCTGTGAGTCAGAGCTGAGTCACGAGTCCATGCCGCTCTGACCAATCAGAGCACAGAGAGACGGTGCTGGAGGGCCTTACAGAGCTGATGGTAAAAACCAGCTGGGGTCTTCTAAAAGATGACCGAACATTTGGAGGTCTGCCAGCTTAAAGTCTTTTAATCGAGCTTCTCAGACGCAGGATACTCAATCTGTCCATGTTAGCATGCATGCAACTGCTAGCTAGCATTAGCTGAGCCTCCAAATCAAAGAATTCCTTCACGAATCAAAAATCAAATCTGATGGTCTTTGTTTGAGAAAACTGTCTTTGTTCTGGCTAATGTTGGCTAACAGAGTACTTAATACCCAAGATAGCAGCTAGCTGGCTAATACTGTCTCTGTGTGAAGCTACATCAGCGTTAGCGTTCATTTTTCAGGGGTTGGGTCTATAACCTGGTGTCTTGAGTTTATTTTGTATTTTTGTTTTTCTTATGTTAGATTGCTTTAATGTTAAGTTTTTGTGTTATTTAGTTAGTTAGGGTTTATTCAAGCGATTTATTCCAGTTTGTGTTCCTTCCATGTCTCATGTTTCTGAGTCTTTTCCTGTCTTCTGTGTCTCTCTTGTCCTCTATGTTTAATGTTTAATTATGCTTTCGTCTCCCTTATCTGTCCCCATGTCTCTCCTTGTGTTTCTCCCCAGTCTGTCATGTCTGCCTTTCATAATGTTTCCTGTTTTATTTTGAAAGTCCTGTGTTTCCATGTTCAGCATGTTTAGTTTTACTTCCCTTGTTGCATCAGGTTCATTTGTGCCAGCTGTGTTTCCCAGGTGTTTCCTTCATTACCCTTCTGTGTATTTAAGTCTCCTTCTGTTCGGTGTCGGGTCGTTCGTGCACTTCAAGTCACAGGATTATTTTCGCGCTTGGGTTCATGTTCACAGTTTTCATGGTTAATCCTGGCTTCCTCAGTTTAGGTTATCATGTAATTTGGGCTTTTGTTTCTACGTAGTTCTGCCCGTCGTGTTTTCCAGCTTTTGCGTCAGCACCACAAACACAGTTTATGTTTATGTTGTCAATTTGTGATTAGTGAACTGTATTTTGTCATGAAAGGACCAAAGATTTTCAGGGCACAAAAACACATTTAATACCTCAGTAAACATGTTCAGTTGGTTTTCCATCGCTCGGGCAACGTCGCTTCCCCAGAAAGGAAAACAACTCTGAAAGTTTACTTTGTCTTTATAATCGAGATTAAAATCTGAGCACTTAATAAATCTTAGATCATCTTTGAGATGAAACACTGACACTGGAGTCACACTGATTCATACCTGTTTTGATCATAATTGATTGATCATCTATTAACTGTTGAACCAGTGATGGCAATGAGGCTGAAAAGACGATAATATACAGTTGACCGTGCAAGTATGTATATGTATATGCAGGCCTCCATGCAGGTCTGGTGTTTATGACGGAGGCTTGTCTGTCATCACTGTGGAGGGTTTTGGTCCACTCGTCTTTGCTGCTTCAGCTTATTCAGCTTTGCAGCATTCGTGTACGCACAGCCTCGCAGGTTGAGGTCTGGACTCTGTCCTGCTGATGACCCAGTTTTCTCCAAGTTCTCTCAGTGACTGCAAGACGCCCAAACCCTGATCCCTCCACCGCCGTGCTGACAGCTATTGTGAGGTGTTTGGTTTCCTCCAAACGTGGTGCTGTGCATTATAAACAAACAGCTCCGCTTTGGTCTCATTTCTAGGTGCAGTTCTGCAAAACAAATTTATTTTTGCTTTCTCCTGCAACCCAAACAATCCATCCTCGTTCAGCCTTTGTCTAATTGTGCTGTCATGAACTTTAACCTGCTAACTGCAGAGTCTGGTTTTGGGGTTTTGTGGAATTGTGTTTACACACCTGAATG